>NC_133105.1:28552276-28682142 GCF_022965805.1 Primulina eburnea | reverse complement strand
TTGACGAGTTTTGGTGACCGAGCCTACAGATTAGCCCTACTGCCCGATCTTGACAGAGTCCATAATGTGTTTCATGTTTCGATGCTCAGGAAGTATATTGCAGATCCTTCCCATGTTCTTCGCCACGAGCCATTGGACTTGACGCCGAATTTGACGTACCAAGAGATTCCGGTCCAGATTTTGGATCGCACAGTCAGAGTATTGAGGAACAAAGAGATCGTCATCGTTAAAGTCCTTTGGAGGAACCATTTGATAGAAGAGGCTACGTGGGAACCAGAGGATGAGATGAGAGAGAAGTATCCTGAGTTGTTCGTACAGTGACGTCAATTTCGCGGACGAAATTCTTCTAAGGAGGGGAGATTGTAATAGCCGAGCCCGGTGTACGGTACGGTTTAAGCTTTACTTGTTTATTTGGGTTATGTGATTAGATGTTTAGAGTTGTGTTTTGGGCCATAGTATTATTGGGTATTATTGTTTTGAGGTATTAGTTGGTGTTGATTGTTCGTTTCAGCATTTCGGATTGATTTTAGTTGCATTGGTACTGTTCATTGCCGTAGCTTGAGTGCACCCGCGCTCTTAGAGGAGTGCCCCCGCGGTGTACTGTTCATCATTTTAGAATTTGAAGGCCGTGGCATCACCGCACCCGTGGCAGTGCAAGGACCGCACCCGCGGTGTGCACCGCACCCGCGGTAATTGCAGCACCGCACCCGCGGTTTTCGTGCATGGGATTTTGTTGGTTGGCCGAAGGCATAGCGCACCCGCGGTGCTTGTGTGACCGCACCCGCGGTGAAGGTATGGGCGTGTTTTTAAGTTGCTTTTTGGGAGTTGTTGGCCATACCTACCTTATCTTCTATCTTCATTTCTCGATTTTCCTCTCTAGAACAAGGGTTTTCTTCATTTTCTATTGCTTCCTACCTTTGATTCATGGGTTTATTTGGATTTCCGACTTGAGATCGACGTTCTCCGTGGTATAAGGAAGCTTAGGTAAGTTTTTGGTTCGATTCTATCATGGTTTTTGGAGATGAGTTGTTATAGGGTGTTGTTATTGTTGGTTTAATGGATTATTTGAATTGTATTTGTGGATATAGAGTTGATATTGGTGTTGTTTATGGATTATTGTTGTAGGTGGGGTACCAAGAGTTAGTTTGGAGGTGTTCTATTGGTTTGTAAGTGGAATTTCATCCTTTTTGCTCACATGATATTATATGTATTGTGTTTTAAAGATTTTAAAGTGATGTTCCCTTTCATTGATCCATTGTTATGTATTGATTTCATTGATTATCTATTGGAGGTATTATATATCTCACTATTGTTAAAAGGGAATACAAGAGAAAATATGAGATTGTGAAAGGACGGCCTTAAATGCTATTCAGAGTTCAAATGTTTTATTGGATTGATTAATCATAGTCAGAGCATTGCATGCAATTAGATGATCATCGACCATAGTCTTTTATCCCTCAGAGTTATCGGTTTATATCGATAGGGATATTAGCACCAGAGCAGAGATACTATTGATATCAATCCAACCAGAGAAAAGAGAATACCATCTTATTGCTATCTTATTGATATGCTATTGCTACAGTTATTGCTACAGTATTCACGTTTCAGAGTTGATGGTATTTATGATTTAAAAGCCATGTTTTACAGAGTATACTATGTATCATTGCTATGTTAGAGTTCCACTTGCTGAGATTTATTCTCATTTCAGTTATTTTCATGTGATGCAGATCAGAGTGGAGGCCCTGGACGTTGACTGTGGATAGGGGTCATATGCATGCACCGTTGGAAGGAAGATTTTGACATGATCATAAGAATGATATTTTGTATTTTGTTATGTCATTTAAATGATCATGTATTGCTATTTTGTAAACATTTTTATGAAATGTATTTTGAAACTCCTTCCATATTTTATTTGAAAGTAAATTTTAAATTCCGCTGTATTTTTATTGTAACGGGTCAGGGTGTCACATGTACAGTGTTGTACCTTATACTGAAATGTAGTTTTATACAGATATGTATATTATTAGATGCCATTACCTTCCGCATTTACATTTTAAAAAGAAAAATTATTAGACCCTGTTTTATCAGAACTGATAATTTAATCCCAACGATGATTAAGAAGATGATTAGCGTCCGGGTCCCCACAACAGGTGGTATCAGAGCTGATAGTTCCTTTAGACTTAGATTATCAGAGCGATAGATCCTTTAGATCGAGATAGTCAGAACTGATAGAACCTTTAGATTGAGTTAGATTGAGATAGAAGAGAATGAGCGGGGTAGATTGAATTTCTTTCCTTGCATGTGATTGCTAGCATGAGAATTATTTCAATGTTGATTTACATTGTGTGTGCTAGCATGATTTATTGCTTTCCCTATTACATGTTGTTTGTTATCTGAGTTGATTGCAGCATGTAATTACTAAGCCTGGATCAGAACCGAGTCTGAATCAGAGGTATATGATCAGAGGAGGGCTGAGACAGATTATACAGATTGTGTATTGATTTGTTTGACATTCAGATATACCGCCTCGGAGATTTCCAGAAAGGGGTAGTACTTCGTCTGAACAGCTAGATGCATCAGAAGCTCAGCTAGAAGAAAAGATGAAAGAATTTGAATTATTACAGCCGCCGATTCTGAGTAGTACCGAGACATTTGAAGATTGTCAGAACTGGTTTGATGATATAGAAATCTTGTTTGATTTACTTGATTGTACAGATGAACAGAGGGTTAAAATGGTGCCTTACCAGTTACGAGAAGCCGCCAGGAGTTGGTGGATTACCAGTAGAAGAATGTAGGCACAGAGAGGTACAGTGATTTCGTGGGAAATATTCAGAACTGAATTTTATCGAAGATTTTTCCCTGTCTCGTACCGAGAGAACAAGAAATTAGAGTTTGAGAATTTGAGCCAAGGGCAGCTGAATATTGACCAATATGCTGCTAAATTCTCGACTCTACTGCGTTTTCCTCCTCAGATAGCTGGAAATGATGAAGCTGTAGTGAATCAGTTCATCAGAGGGTTGAATTCGGAGGTAGCTGCATTTATGAATTTACGGCGACCTTACCATTTTGCTGACATCCTGAGTCGAGCGAAGAGAGCAGAGGCGAGTCTGATTAGACAATTGACAAGGTTGTGTGTGAAGCCACCTCAAACACAGCAATCCCCTCTTCGAATTTAGCGTGGCAGTACGAGTGGAAAGCAAGATTTGCTGAAAGCTCGGAAGAAACCATTCAAGAAACTAGAAAGCGGCTCATCTAGCTCCAGCGTTTCGGGTCCAAGCTATACTGGAGTATATTGCAGGAGTTGCGGAGGGAGACATCCCACCGAGCAATGCCAGGGAGTGACTGGTAGATGCAATATTTGTGGACAGCCGGGACACTTTGCTAAAGTTTGTCCCCAGAAGCGTTCCCGAAGATTGTAGGAAACAGAGTTCAATTGAAAACACAGATCCAGAATTCACAACAGGTACTATTCTTTATGATTCTATTGCATATGTATTGATATATACTAATGCATTTGTTAAGAATATCTTTGACTGAGTTGCATGGAGATATGCTGTATCTGTTGGGTCTGTATGTACTGTAGTATTGATGTCCTTGCTTGTTGAGGAAATGTTAATATCAGAGATTTCTGTATAGATTGTATACTACAGTAAGATGAAAATGAAATAGAAATAGATTATGATGTACTTGTGTTTTCTGATTTGAACGCATTATTGAGATGTATATGCTGAACAAGTACAAACATATTGTAGAATTTGTCCAGAAATGGTAAGAGTTAGACTAGAGATGACTGAGCAGTGGAGATACCATGATGAAGATTCTAGATTTAGAATTCCTTTAGTATCCATGTTGTCTATGACTCGATTAATACAGAAAGGAACAGATGGTATCCTTATGTATTCAGTAGATCTACTGAAATCGAGCCTAACATTGGCAGATTTGCCAGTGATATACAAGTTGGCAGATGTTTGCCTAGATTAGATTTTATATATGCTTTATATCAGACAGATAGATTTCAGAATTGAATTCAGATCAGTTATTGATTGTTGTTTTAGAATTCAGTACAGAATGATATTAAATGTACAGAATGGTACAGAATGAATTGAAAGATCAGTAGAAGAGTATTGACCAGGAGTACATCTGATTTAGTGTTTCTCTTTGACATATGTCAGTATATTCAGAGATGTTCTGATGATTGTATGCTTATTATATATCTATGAGATTTTGATATATTTGCAGCATCTGATTGATTGAATAGAATATCTGAAGATTGTATTGAATATTCTGAGAACTGTGATGATTGTATACAGAAATTGATAAGAATCCCGCTTGAGACAGATTGTATTCAGAATACGTGTTATCTGAAGTTAGTATACAGATTAATTTTGATACAGTTGAGATTGCGATCAGTAACCGATAAGATATCGATATCAGAAAGTTTAGAAATGTCAGAAATGTATTTTGTCTGATTTGGCAAATTATTCTATTCGACTGTGGTTTTATATCTGCTGAGTATTGTCATTGCTCTAAATCAGTATTTGAGACATCCTATATTGTTTTGAGGAGCATATTTTATTGGCAGATGAGATATAACAGTTGATCAGAATGACATGAAGATGTTTATCAGAAATCCTTGTTTTATGAGTTCATTGAACTCACTAGATCTGTATAGGATATTGATATTTCATCTTTGATTTGATATTAATGTGTTTTGAATCTGTATATGCTACAGATTAGTGTAAACTAGAGGGAATATATACAGTTCAATTGAATCAGAGTTGAATTCAAGAGTTACAGTAATTCAAGAATGGGATCAGAATGTTCAGAACTTGATTGTAATAATCAGAACAGAGTAACAGATATGTGATTCTGTGTTTTGTATGAGATGGATTATCTTGTGATCTCAAAATGTGTCAGAATTGTACAGCAAAGCTTGATATAGATAGTCAGAGCCGAATACCAGGTAGGTATATTTTCTTTTATTTATGTTATTAACTGATTGTTTATGTCAGTAGTTCGGATCTGAAATCACAGATAGGGTCAGAAATGTACCGTAGTGGATTCAGTTTTCATTCTGATGACTGTGAATGTATTATATTCGAACAGATAGTTTTGATATAAAAAGATTAGATCAGCTATGACAGAAATTGTACGGAAATGTTGGCAGAAATTATACTGATATGTCTGAAATGCTAACAGAAAAGAAAGAAAGATAGAAATCAGAAGATTTATTACAGAATTGTATAGTTCTAAATAGAAATGAGAGTACATTTCTATGGCTTTCGTAATGACAGTACCGTCATTTTTTTTTTACAGATTGTAAGATAATATGATTATGATTGACAGATTGGTCAATCTATATCTATTGGTTTGTACCAGATAACGTGCAAACATGACCAAATGACACAGATTGGTGTCAGAGAAGTGGTCAGAAAGATTAGAATACCACAGTAGATTATGTCAGATTGTGATTTTGCTGGAGTTTGTATTCGTGACAGAATAGATCATAAACTCTCTCGTAGATGGTTTTACAGAGTGACAGACCGTCAGAATGGGTTATCCAGATATTAGAAGATTTTGGTATAGCCTTAGTGCTGGATGTTAGCACTAGTTGATATGACTTATATCACTGCATGACAATACCTATCAGCCTACCAGATTGGTAATAATATAGTTATAGATAAGGTAGTATACACTGAATACTACAGATTTCTTTTGAAGAAAATTCGAAGGAAAATGAAGTTAGTTCAGAAAGAACAGATGTCATAAACCAACATCGGATGCTGATGATTGGTATTTGAGGTCGAGGATTGAATATGTCCTAGATCGAGAGCAACAGATTTAATGATAGTTGGCTGTATTGAATCATTATAGACTATGGAGTGGTTTATGCGGATGTTGTATAACCAACATGGCAAGATTGATTCTGTCAGAAGAACTGGAGAAGAAGTATTATGACATTATACTTCGTGAATTCTTATTCCAGACTGGAATCAGATATTTGAGTTTTGGTTTAAACTCTGTACGCATTTCTTCTAATATATCTGAATTGATTGTTGTGAGTTCGAGGACGAACTCAGATCTAAGAGGGGGAGAAATGTAATGCCCGAGATTTAATTACTGTAATCAGATATTGATTAATTGACATAATTGAGGTTATAGGAACTCAAATGACGAAGCCGGGCGTGGTTTATTTTAAACCAAGATGTTGAACCGAACATCTCAAGATGTTAGACCGAACATCTCGCGCCCGAGCGGTAGAAAAGCACCGCCCGAGCGCGATTGTTTAATTGCCGAGGGCCGAGAATTGCTCGCCCGGGCGTAAACTTTTGACCGCCCGAGCGCCAGGAGATGTTCAGCCGAGGATCTTGACCGAAACTGCCTCGCCCTAGCGGTAGGTTTTGACCGCCCTAGCGAGAGACGTGCAGTAAGAAGAATAAGCCACTTTCCTTACATGCGGGAATGTGTATATATATATGTTTAAGCATGAAATTCTTCAGATTTCAGCCGAGGGAAACGAGAAAAGCTTAGGGAGAAAGCTTTAAGTTTCTTCGAAGACTATTATTGTGATTTTGTGCAATCCGTCTGTCTGATTTTAAATCCGACTACAGTACTGTGTTCCTATCAACGCAGACTACAACTGAACGTAAGTTTTGTTACGTTTAGACAAGATTTGAATTTATGATATTGTCAGAATTGAATATGATTCAGATATGGCGTTTGTGCTACCGTAGATATTGTAGAATTGAAGTCAGATTAAAGAACAGACCGTTTCTGTAATTGTTATGATTTTTGAAAGATATTGACTGAGATTCTATATCAGAATTGTGTTAGTATTCCGAGTATGATTGTATTGACACTGATTATGAGTTTCAGTATGATATTTGTGATGTTCAGAGTGACGGGGTTATTCAGATTGTATTGTTATGCCGTCGAAACATCAGTTGATTTAGATTGATCAGATTCAGATATGATTTTGATTAGATTGTGATATTATTGATATGACTCAGATTGTATCTTGTTCAGACATTGATCAGCCCGACATTGGCAGATTTGCCAGTAGTACGGGAATTTGCAGATGTGTTTCCAGAGGAGATTCCAGGGTTACCTCCAGTACGAGAGGTAGATTTTAGTATTGATTTGATTCCAGGTACCACTCCTATTTCGAGAGCTCCGTATAGGATGGCGCCAATAGAGTTGAAAGAATTGAAAGCACAGTTGGAAGATCTACTAGCCAAGGGATATATCAGACCTAGTGTATCTCCTTCGGGCGCTCCGGTACTTTTTGTGCGAAAGAAAGATGGATCGATGCGGTTGTGTATCGATTACAGGCAACTGAATAAGGCAACGATAAAGAACAATTGTCCTTTGCCTAGAATTGATGATTTATTTGATCAGTTACAGGGATCCTCTGTTTATTCTAAGATTGATTTGCGATCCGGATATCATTAGCTCCGAGTTGGAGATATAGACATACCGAAGACAGCATTTCGAACCAGGTATGGGCATTACGAATTTATTGTTATGCCTTTTGGTTTAACAAATGCTCCGGCGGTATTTATGGGATTGATGAATCAAATCTTTCAGAGGTATTTGGATGATTTTGTGATCGTCTTTATCGATGATATTCTGGTGTATTCTAAGAATAAGAATGAGCATGCAGAACATCTCCGAATTGTGTTGCAGACACTGAGAAATGAGAGATTGTATGCCAAATTGTCAAAGTGTGAATTTTGGTTGAATCGAGTTGTCTTTTTGGGACATATCATATCTGGAGATGGTATTTCTGTAGATCCGAGTAAAGTGGAAGCTGTGATCAATTGGTCGAGACCGACTTCTGTGCCAGAAATACGCAGCTTCATGGGTCTAGCAGGATACTATAGACGATTCATCCAAGATTTCTCCCGTATTGCCAAGCCAATCACACAATAGACACAGAAGAATGCGCCATTCCTGTGGTCTGAGGAGTGTGAGTCTAGCTTTCTAGAATTGAAGAAGAGGCTGACTAGTGCACCTGTTTTGATGATTCCTTCAGGTACGGGTGATTTCGTTGTATATTGTGATGCCTCTCACAGAGGTTTGGGATGTGTTCTTATGCAGCGAGGTCATGTGGTCGCTTATGCCTCAAGACAGTTGAAGACTCACGAGACTCGATACCCTATTCGTGATCTTGAATTGGCACCTATCGTATTTGCACTCAAGATCTGGCGTCATTATCTTTATGACGAGAAATTTGAGATCTACTCAGACCATAAAAGCCTAAAATACTTGTTTTCTCAGTCGGAGTTGAACATGAGGCAGCGTAGATGGCTTGATCTATTAAAAGACTTTGATTGCGAGATCAAATATTATCCAGGAAGGTCAAATGCAGCAGCAGACGCCTTAAGTCGAAAGGTTTGCTCCTTATCCTTATCAACGATAGGTGTTACAAAGTTAGTTGAAAATTGCTGTTTCTCTGGACTAGAATTTGATACAGATAGGAGGCCACTACGACTTGCTGCTATTCAAGTTGAGCCGGACTTGATCATGAGGATCAAAGAAGCTCAACGAACCGATCAGAATGTGCAAAGATCGATTCAGATGATCAGAGCAGGACATTTATCAGAATATCAGGTACATGATCATGTGCTGTATGTGAATAACCGCCTTGTAGTGCCAGATGTTTCAGATTTGAGACATCAGATTTTGTCTGAAGCACACTGCAGTCGGTTCAGCATCCATCCTGGTGGCAGGAAGATGTACAATGATTTGAAGACACAGTTCTAGTGGAAGCAGATGAAGTCAGACATCGCAAAATATGTGTCTAAATGCTTGAACTACCAACAGGTGAAGGCCGAGAGGAAGAAGCCCGGAGGGTTACTTCAGAGTTTAGCTATTCCAGAATGGAAATGGGATCACATTCCATGGATTTCGTGACGAAGTTTCCCCGATCTTCCCGAGGTTGTGATGCGATTTGGGTCGTTATCGACAGATTGACCAAATCAGCTTGTTTCATCCCGTAAAGATTGACTTACAGACACGATCAGATGGCGGAGATATATGTTCGAGAGATAGTCAGATTGCATGGTGTGCCGAAGTCTATCGTATCAGATCGTGATCCACGATTCACTTCACACTTCTGGCACAGTTTACAGCAAGCCTTAGGTACGACATTACACCTGAGTACTGCTTACCATCCTCAGACAGACGGACAGTCAGAGTGGACTATCCAGACACTAGAGGATATGTTGAGAGCCGTAGTGCTAGATTTTGGCACTAGTTGGCAAGATTCCCTACCTCTTTGTGAATTCTCTTTCAATAATAGCTACCAGACGAGCATTGAGATGGCACCGTTTGAAGCTTTATATGGTAAGAAGTGCAGATCTCCGCTATACTGGGATGACATCTCAGAGGTACCAGAACTTGGACCAGATATGATTCGTGACATGACTGAGAAAGTGAAAGTCATTCAGAAGAGGATGAAGACGGCACAAGATAGGCAAGCGAAATACGCCAACATTAGACGTAGACCGTTAGTATTTGAGCAAGGAGACAGAGTATTTTTGAAGATTTCTCCATTCCGAGGTGTTGTCAGATTTGGTAAGCGTGGGAAGTTGTCTCCTAGATACATCGGTCCTTACGAGATTTTAGAGAAGATTGGCGACCGAGCTTATCGACTTACTCTTCCTCCTTCTCTATCGGGAATACATGACGTTTTTCATGTATCAATGTTGCATAAGTACATGCCAGATATTTCTCATGTCATTCAGCTTGACGAAGCTGAGCTTGATCAGACCTTGAGCTATGTTGAGCAACCAATACAAATTCTTGATCGGAAAGAAAAGAAGCTCAGGACGAAAACTATTCCGTTAGTGAATGTCCAATGGAGTCGTCATGGCATCGAAGAAGCGACGTGGGAGACAGAAGCAGATATGCGACAGAAACATCCCGAATTGTTTACATGATGTAAGTAAATTTTCAGTATTGATTATATTACTTGTCATGTATAATTGATAATTACTTGTGATTTCGAGGGCGAAATCATTTCTTAGAGGGGGAGAAATGTAAGGCTCGAGCTTATTAGTTTTCATTAAAATGATACTCGGAAGATATGGGAATGCATGACATGCACAGAGGGGAGAAAAGACATGAAAATTAAGAGGTCACAAGACTGCACCCGCGCTCAAAACGGGAGTGCACCCGCGGTCATGCAATTATGGATTTTAGCAAGAAAAGCCGAAGCCATATCGCACCCGCGGTGTAACCCAGACCGCACCCGCGGTGCATGGACAGAAAGTTGGCCATTTTATGCGAAGCAAGACCGCACCCGCGGTCGTGGAATTTGTAAAAATGAAATGGTGCCGAAGCTTGAGCGCACCCGCGCTAAGAATGACACCGCACCCGCGGTCGTTCTTGTAATGTGAAAAATATAGACACTTGTTCCTTGCCATGCAATATAAGCTATGTGGCTTCATTTCCTTTCTCTTCAGCTGAGATCACCGAGGAAGAGAGAGGTTAAGAAGAAGGATAGCTTTTCACTTTTGAAGCTAGATTGTGCAAGAATTTCTCACCCAAAGTTAGATTCGATTGCGGTTTTGAGCTCCTATCATCAAGAGCTACAAGGTGATGTAAGTTTCCTGCAATTTCTTTATGATTTGAGATATGATGATTAGGGAAATTCAGATATAAGATGTGTTATGTGTTCTTGGCATGTTGAATATTGTAGAAGTGCAATCGAAATGATTTTTGGATATCATATGAGTAGGTGTCGATTTTCAGTATATTATGTGGGAATTATTCAGACTTTCAGAATTGGAAAGGAGTTATGATATTGATTATGAGTTGTGGATATAAATTGAGGGTTGTTTGAGTGATAGGTATTGAGAAACTACGTCGTTATGCCGTCAATTGTTACCAAGATTGAATATGGATTACATATGAGTTGCTTGGAGTTGTGTATTGATAGAATGCATCTCTACATTGCCATTTCAGATTTATCATACCTCACTTCGACATCGAAACCTCGACATCGATAAAGGTTTAGCAACAAGAAAGGTATAAGCCATGTTTGTTTGGGAAGCCACAACTCAAATAAGATATTATTTGAGTTTCCCAACCAAAATCACATAATAGAATGATTGTATATATGGTAACATGTTTATGAATTGTTTATATTCAAATCTTGTTACATGATTATGCTTTGATTATAGAATTGTACTCAAGCATGTAAGATCATTGTGATATTCAGATATGAATATGAGCATGCTTTGTTTACAGATTGATATTCATTGCATTTAAGATAGGAGAGTCGTTGACAGCCATTGTCAACTATCTAGATGTTCGGTGTATCTCAGCTTAGGAGCAGCCCTGACTCCTATTGCAGTCGTTGATACAGCTCAGACCGAAGTCTAAGAATAAGACGTACAGTCACCCCGAGTGGGAGGGTAGGTGACAGCCATTGACGTCTTATTCACACCGGGATCCCTAGAGTTCTAGTCGAGTCGAGTCCAAACATGGTTTGATTCGCATTGCATGTTATATGATTGTCATTCATAATAGCATGTTTCATGTTTAGATTGATTATATGCATGTATACATGTTTATACTGGGATTTGTTCTCACCGGAGTTTTCGGCTGTTGTTATGTTTGTATGTGTGCATAACAACAGGTGGGGTAGGATCTGGGTCACGCAGAGGATGAGAGATGGACATAGCGTGGTGATCTCGGGCTTAACAGAAGAACTAGTAGTTGTACCTTTGGCATGTACTGTATTTAATTACTAGTTTGTTGAGTATGGATGGAACAAGATATGTTGTACTTTACATTTGTACATTATGATTGTAAAATAAATAAAGACTTTATGCTTGTTTATACAACATTAGAATGAATGTTGAAAAGCAAAAAAAATTTGACCCACTCTTATATTAGCGAGCCATTGAATCCCAAAGAAAGAGTTAGAGCCCAGGTCCCCACAGATAGATCCTTTAGATTGAGATAGTAAGAACTGATTGATCATTTAGACTGAGTTAGATTGAGATAGAAGAGAATGAGCGGGGTAGATTGAATTTTCTTTCCTTGCATGTGATTGCTAGCATGAGAATTATTTCAATGTTGACTTACATTGTGTGTGCTAGCATGATTTATTGCTTTCCCTATTACATGTTGTTGTTATCTGAGTTGATTGCAGCATGTAATTACCAAGACTGAATTAGAACCGAGTCTGAATCAGAGGTATATGATCAGAGGAGGGCTGAGACAGGTTATATAAATTGTGTATTAATCTGTTTGATTATCAGATATACCGCCTCTAAGAATTTCAGAAAAGGGCAGTACTTCGTCTGAACAGCTAGATGCATCAGAAACTCAGATAGAAGTAAAGATGAAAGAATTTCAGTTATTGCAACCGCCGACTCTGAAGGGTATCGAGACGTCCGAAGATTTTCAGAACTGGTTTGATGACATAGAAATACTGTTCGATTTACTTGATTGTACAGATGAACAGAGAGTTAATATGGTGCCTTATCAGTTACGAGAAGCCGCCAAGAGTTGGTGGATTACCAATAGAAGAATGTGGGAACAGAGAGGTATAGTGATTTCATGGGAAATATTCAGAACTGAATTTTATCGACGATTTTTCTCAACCTCATACCGAGAGGACAAGAAAGCAGAGTTTGAGAATTTGAGCCAAGGTCAGTTGAATATTGATGAATATACCGCCAAATTCTCCACTCTACTGCATTTTGCTCCTCAGATCGCTGGAAATGATGAAGCTTTAGTAAATCAGTTCATCAGAGGGTTGAATTCGGAGGTAGTTGCATTTATGAATCAGCAACGACCTTACCATTTTGCTGACATCCTGAGTAGAGCGAAGAGAGCGGAGGCGAGTCTGATTAGACAGCTAGGGAGGTTGTGTGTGAAGCAACCCCAGACACAGCAATCCCCTCTCCGATATGATCCCGGCAGTACGAGTGGGAAGCAAGATTTGCTGAAAGCTCGGAAGAAACCATTCAAGAAACTAGGAAGCGATTCATCGAGTTCAAGTGGTTCTAGTCCGAGCCATACTGGAGTGTATTTCAGGAGTTGCGGAGGGAGACATTCCACCGATCAATGCCAGGGAGTGACTGGTAGATGCAATATTTGCGAACAGCCGGGACACTTTGCTAAGGTCTATCCCCAGAAGCGTTCCCGAAGATTGTAGGGAACAGAGTTCAATTGAAAACACAGATCCAGAATTCACAACAGGTACTACTCTTCATGATTCTATTGCATGTGTATTGATATATACTAATGCATTTGTTAATAATATCTTTGACTGAGTTGCATGGAAATATGCTATATTTGTTGGGTTTGTATGTACTGTAGTATTAATGTCCTTGATTGTTGAGGAAATGTTGATATCAGAGATTTCTGTATATGTTGTATACTACAGTAAGATGAGAATGAAATAGAGATAGATTATGATGTACTTGTGTTTGCGGATTTGAACGCATTATTGATATGTATATGCTAAACAAGTACAGACATATTGTAGAATTTTTCCAGAAACGGTAAGAGTCAGACCAGAGATGACTGATCAGTGGAGATACCACGATAAGGATTCTAGATTTAGAATTCCTTTGATATCTGTATTGTATATGACTCGATTAATACAGAAAGGAGCAGATTGCATCCCTATGTATTCAGTAGACCTACTGAAATCGAGCCTAGCATTGGCAGATTTGCCAGTGATATATGAGTTGGCTGATATTTTCCGAGATAAGATTTCAGATTTGTGTGATCTCAAAAAGATAGACTTCAGAAATTGAATGGAGATTAAGTATGGTTTGTATGTTAAATTCAGTACAGAATAATATTGAATAGACAGAATAATACATACCGAATTGAAAGAGTTGAATATCTGGAGATGGTAGTGAATATTCTGAGAATTAGAATTGTTGCATACAGAAACTATTCAGATAAGAATTCCGCTTGAAACAGATTGTATTCAGAATAGGTGATATCTGAAATTATTATACAGATTGACTTTGACACAGTTGCGGTTATGATCAGTGACTGAAAGATATGGAGATCAGAAATATCAGAAATGTCAGAAATGTATTTTGTCTGATTTGGCAGATTATTTTATTCGACTGTTGATTTATATCTGCTGAATATTGTTATTGTTCTAAATCAGTATTTGAGACATCTTATATTGTTTTGGGAGCACATTTTAATTGCAGATAAGATATAGCAGTTGATCAGAATGACATGAAGATATTTACCAGAAATCATTGTTCTATGAGTTCACTGAACTCACTAGATCTGTATAGGTTACTGATATTTTGTATCTGGTGTGATATTACTGTTGTTTTGAATCCGTATATGATACAGATTGTTGTGAACCGTTGAGAATATATACAGTTCAATTGTATCAGAGTTGTTTTCGAGAGGTACAGCTATTCAGGAATGTGATCAGAATGTTCAGAACTAGATTTCAGTAATCAGAGTTGGGTAACAGATATGTGATTGTGTATTTTATATGAGACTGATTATCTTGTGGTATCAGAATGTTTCAGAATTGAATAACAGAATTGATATCGATAGTCAGAGCCGAATATCAGATAGGTATTTTTTCTTTACTTTATGTTATTAACTGATTTGTTTATGTTAGTAGTTCGGATCTGAAATCACAGATAGGGTCAGAAATGCACCGTAGTGGACTCAGGTTTCAGTTTGATAATTGAGAATGGATTGTATTCGAACAGATGGAGGTGATATAGACAGATGAGATCAGTTATGACAGAATTTGTATTGAAATGTTGGCAGAAATTGTACAGATATGTCTGAATCGCTAACAGAAAAGACAGAAAGATAGAAATCAGAAGATTTATTACAGAATTTGTATATTTCTGATGAGAAATGGGGAGTATAATTCGATGAAGGTCGTAATAAGATTACTATAATACTTTCCAGATTATGATATGGTATGATTGTGATTGACAGATTGTTCAATCTATATCGATTAGTTTGTACCAGATAACGTACAAACATGACCAAATGACACAGATTGATGTCAGAGAAGTGGTCAGAGTAATCAAAATGCCACAGCAGAATATATCAGATTGTTATTTTTGATTGATTTTGTACTAGTGACAGAATATATCATGAGCTTTCTTTTAGATTCTTCACAGATTGACAGACTGTCAGAATATTTTATCTAGATATGGAAGATATCCAGAGAGCGGTAGTGCTGGATGCTAGCACTAGTTGACATGAGGCATTGTTACTCTATGGGTAATTATGTGGTGATAGCTATCAAAAGGGTACTGAGATAGTTACAGACAACACATTGTACAGTGAGTACTACAGATTCATTATAAAGAAAATTCATAAAGGAATAAAGATAGATCAGAAATGACAGATTTGATAAACCAACATCGGATGATGATGCTTGGTATTGAGAGTGGAAGATTGAATATGTCCTTGATTGGGATAAACAGATTGGATAACAGCAGATGGTATTGATATGTGATGAGTTGTAGATTGGTTTATACGGATGTTGTATAGCTAGTAATGTGAGATTGATTATGTCAAAAGGATTGAAGAAGTAGTATGACATTATACTTAGTGAATTCTTCTTCCAGACTGGAATCAGATATTTGAGTTTTAGTTTAACCTTTATGATACATTTCTTTATATTTGAACTGATTACTTATGAGTTCGAGGACAAACTCAGATTTAAGAGGGGGAGAAATGTAATGCCCGAGACTTAATTACTGTAATCATACGTTGATTAATTTCATGATTGAGGTTATACGAACTTGAATGAAGAAGTCGGGCGGCGCTCGTGCGTGAAGAAACACGCGCATATGCGCGAGGGGTCCAAAAGCCCTCGCGCATATGCGCGAGATAAGGCGCGCATATGCGCAACAGTTCCAGAATCTTTGGCGCATATGCGCGAGATGAAGCGCGCATATGCGCGAGTGGATTTTTGGCAAATTCTGGAGAAGCCACGTGTGATTTACATGCAAAGTATATATATATAAGAGACAAACGATTTCTCCTCAGAATGAAGAAAGGGGAATCGAGAAAAGCTTCCGGGATAAGCTTAGCTTCTGTATATTTTTCAATCTTGATCGTGCCAAATCCGTTCGTTCGATTTGAAATCTGACTTCAGTACTGTGTTCCTAACAACACAGGCTACAACTGGACGTAAGTTTTATTACGTTTAGATATGATTCGAATTTATGTTGTTGTCAGAATTGAATATGATTCAAATATGGTGTTTCTACTACCGTAGACATTATGGAATTGAAGACAGATTAAGGAACAGACTGTTTATGTAATTGTTATGATTTTTGAAAGATATTGACTGAGATTCTATATCAGATTGTGTTAGTATTCAGCATATGAATTGTATTGACACAGATTATCAGTTCCAGTATTATATATGCGATGTTCAGATTGACGGGGTTATTCAGATTGTATTGTTATGCCGTCGAAACATCATTTGATTTAGATTGATCAGATTTAGATATGATTTCAATTATATTGTGATATCGATGACATGAATTGATTTGTATCTTGTTCAGACATTGATCAGATTGTATACTGAATTGAGTATTGATCAGAACAGATTGTACATTGAGTTATTAACTGATACAGTGTATTCGATATTGTCTTTCAGATTCGAGATGGACAGATTTGAATACAGGTCATCGTCTTCGTCAGACCGGGACGACAAAGGTATAATTCATGTGATATTTGGAGGATATAACTCAAATCAGATCATATTTGAGTTCCCAACTAAATCACGTACTAGACTTATTGTTTATCTTTTGATATGATTATGATTTGTTTATAGAATTGTATTCGAATCTTTTGAGATAATTATGCATTGTTTACAGATGGTTATGCATTGCATTTGAGATAGGAAAGTTTGACAGAAACAGTCAGACTTCTAGACGTTCGGTGTATCGTTACATAGGAACAGACACCGCCCTATTGTAGATTATTCGATACAGATATGACCGAAGTCTAGGAATAAGACGTACGTCACCCCGATTGGGAGGGTAGGTGACAGACAGGGACGTCTTATTCACCCCGGGATCCCTAGAGTTATAGTTGAGTCGAGTCTAGACATGATTTGACTAGGATTGCATGCGTTTATGGATGTGGTTTCATAGCTATGAAACCCGTTTTTATTGCTTTCAGTTATGATAGCATGTTTTTATGATTTGATTTGAGTCGCATGTTTATCAGATTCGAGTTGCATGCTTATTTTGAATTGGTTTCATAGATTATGAAACCTATTGCTTTTAGTATATGATCATGATAGCATGTTTTATGATTTAGATTGTTTCTATACATGCTTACCATGTTTTATACTGGGATTTATTCTCACCGGAGTTATCCGGCTGTTGTCTTGTTTTGTATGTGTGCATGACAACAGGTGGGACAAGGTCGGAGTCAGAAGATGATGAGAGAAGACGATTTTAGCGTGGTGATTCCGGACTTATTGTAGACTTGGTTTAATACTTGAAATTTAGTAATTGAACCCTAGATTAGTTTGAGTGAATAATGTACATTATTGTACTTTTATACTGAAATGTATTTGATACTGAGATGTATATTATTTAGATTCCATTACCTTCCGCACTTATATTTTAAAAGAAAAATTTTTAGACCCTGTTTTATCTTAATTGATAATTAAATCCCAAAGAAGATTAAGAAGATGATTAGCGTCCAGGTCGCCACATTAAAACTCTACAGGATAGACGACTGTACGCCATGTTCAACAAATGTGAGTTATGGCTTGACAGAGTGGAATTCTTGGGCCACTTTGTATCTCAGGATGACATATAGGTCGACCACAGTAATGTTGAGGCAGTCAGAGATTGGCCAGTTCCGAAGAGTGTGACAAAGATCCGCAGTTTCTTGGGATTGGCAAGCTATTACAGGAAGTTCATCTAGGGATTATCTTCTATTGCGGTGCCTATGACCGCCTTGACAAAGAAGAATGACAAGTTTAACATGGGATCTGAGTGTCTGGAGAGTTTTGAAATACTGAAGCAATCCTTGACCACGGCACTAGTGCTAGCTATGCCATCAGGGCAAGGAGAATTTGTGGTCTATACAGATGCATCAGAGCTTGGGATGGGCGCAGTTCTGATGCAGCATGACAGAGTGATAGCCTACGTGTCCAGACAGCTGAAGGTCCATGAGAAGAACTATCCGACTCATGACCCCGAGCTAGCAGCAGTGGTATTTGCCCTGAAGATCTGGAGACACTATCTGTATGGGGAGAAGTGCAGGATTTTTACAGATCATAAGAGCCTGAAGTACTTCTTCAAACAGAAAGAACTGAACATGCGACAGAGGAGGTGGCTTGAGCTGGTGAAGGACTACTATTGCGACATTAGCTACCATCTGGGCAAGGCTAATGTGGTTGAAAATGCTTTGAGCAGGAAGCACGCAGTGATTGCTCATCTGTCAGTTCAGAGGCCGCTATAGGCTGAGATTCAGATAATTGAGCTTGCAGTTTACGCCAAGGGTGAGGCCCCAAATCTTGCTACTCTGAGAGGACAACCAACTCTGAGAGAAATAATCAAGACCGGGCAGAATTCTGACGAACAGTTGCAAAATTGGAGACAGAGGGACGAGGATATGGGCCAGTGAAGGATCGTTTACAGAGCACCTTGAGGTGCTTCAAATAAAATATTCTCCAAGAGCTGCAATAGCTCGTGTTATAAGAATGCATACACCGATGAATTAGATCGAGTTTGGTATAGAACCAAAAGGAAAAAACTCGAAATGATCTTTCGTTAAGAAACATTGATATATTTGTATATACTATGTAACTGAATAACCAATAGACTATATTAGTTTTTGCATTTATTAATTCAGTTATGATGAGAACTGAACCAACGAATGCTTTAACTGGTTAAATCAGTTTGAAAACAACAGTTAAAAAGTTAAATGCACAAGATATGTTTATGGATGTTCGGAAACTTCAACTGCTTCTACATCACCCTTTCTACCCCTTCGGGTAGGATTCACTAGAAGATTTGATTTATTCAACTACTTGTACAAACCCACCTAACTTAGGACTTACCCACTTCCTAATGGAACTCCTAGACTAGACTGAAGGAAACACCTTCCAGTCAACACTTCTTTAACTCCTATGTGAGAAAGATTACATACACAAGTTTATTGTTTTTGTGCAAGACTGTATTTGAGTGGTGGTGTGTGTGTGTGAGAACAGATATCTGAAAACTACCCGAAAGTGTTCTCACACACTGAGGGAAATATGTTTCTAAACTAAGCTGATACACATTGAACTGTTTCCTTGACTGGGCTGAATGCTTCTCTCTTAAGCTGATATGACTTTGAAGCGTACCCTTTTCTTTTCTCTCTAGTTGTGTATTTTTCTTCACTGATCTTCACCCTCTATTTATTGGCGTGAAGCTTGGTCGTACAGTGAGTTTCAATTATTGTTTCTGTTGCATTTTGAATCTGCTCCTCGAAATTTGTCTTGTACTTTTTGGAACGCTTTGTCTTCAAGCTCTCATGCAATGTCCATTATTGTCCTTTGACTGGACAATTGCTTTTGTACATTTGCGCACAGCTGGATTCCACTTATATCAGCTTGTCTTGATCTGCAATCGATTTCTCTTAACTGATATTCTGAACTGATCAGCTGAACTGATCTTTAATTGGGCTTGGTGAAATCAGTTGACTCATCAGTTGAACTGATTTATCTCTTGTTCAGTTGAACTGGTCAGCTAGGCTCTTTATCAGTTGAACACTCTTTCTGCTAGCCAAGCTTCTGAGGTTCTCCTGCTGAACCACCTATCAGTTGAACATTCAGTTGAAATTATTTACGATACATTAGTTGAACTGGTTCAGTTTGGTGGATCAGTTGATGCTTTCAGTTGGCGTCTTCGATAGCTTTAGTTTCGGCTCGTAAGAGATTATTTCAGTTTCAGCTATTTGCGCACTAAGATAGATTATTAGAAACAAAATAATAAGTTATATTAACATCAAATTCAAGCAAAGATTACAAACATGAAATGTTCCAACAATCTCCCCCTTTTTAATGATCAGAAAACTTTGAAAGTTAAAACAATTTTAAAAGAAAATGATAAAGAGAAAATTATTGAGTTTGTGGGATAGAAGAAATAAAAGCTCCCCCTCCACAACTGAATGAAGTGATTTGAAAACAGTTTTTTAGTTCGAGTGATAATCCTAAACAAAACTACCCCTCAGAAACTGAATTAAAAGTTCCCCTTCAAAAATATAAACATTTGCGCGATTAATGAAGTTTTTGTATCAATCAAGCACTTTAGGTAACAAATTTTACGATAGCAGTTCAGTTATGTAGAGGCTAACCGGATGAACAAGAAGTTTATTTAATCAAATAAGCTTTCCTTGTATTATACTTCTGCGCATATTAACAAATGTAAGGGAAATTTCTACTCCACTAGCAGACTTTAAATAACATCAAACATCAGTTTAGTTTACATAATAGAACTGAGTATACTAACAATGGTAGCCTAGAATGCTTTGAATGCTGCAAAGATTTTGAGTTTCATTTTCCAGAAGATCAACTAATTTTCCTTGGACTTGATCTCTGTGCTGGCTATTTGATCGAGCTGACTCAAACTGGACTCAACTGGTGTTGAACCACATTGATCATCTATATTTGAATAGATATGGCAATGAAGCGGCGACACTTCTGATGATTAAGCTCCACTTAACTCATCAGTTTCAGCTGGTATTTGGGTTTCGTTTGTTGATCAGTTGGACTCGTAGACTTGCAACTCAAATTTTGTCCGTTAAGCAGTTTAGTTGAACTGCCGTCAGTTGATTTCTAAACCCTGCAAGATACTTAAAAGAACAAAGTTAATCAATCGAAAGAAGTGGTTACAATGTTAGTTGCTGAGCCAGGAACCTTCTCTCTCCTCGTAAGAAACGTATAAAATATTTAAGAGTATTTTGAAATCCATTTTAAATAACTTCTAAGAAAAAATTTAAAATATCAGTTTTCAAATGTACTTCTAAGAACAGCTAGCTCTGATACCAATTGAAGGATCGTTTGCAGATATAACAAAACAGTTTGTGCTTATAAGCTCGAAAAGTAGTCTCAAATGCTATAAATATATTTGATAAGTGTGAGCTTTTTGAACTTGAGTAAGAGCGATAATTTCAGCAGGGTAACAACAAGCTTAAGAGAATAGATAGATTGATTCTGTCCTCAACTGCTCTTCTCACCTATTTATAGGCTTCTCTTCAACGGTAACATTAAATATAATTTGAATCTTTATACCCGTTGATTGTCACGTCAATATTCCTCTGACATTCGTACACTATAAAGTCAGAAATGCGGCGTTCCACTATGAGTTACAGTATAGCTTGTACTTTTGTCGGTTGAATGTCTTTTTCGACAACTGATGACGTGTACAACTGAATGATTAGCTGATAAGCAATCATTGGTAAGCTTACAGCTGAATATTTCAACTTATCAGTCAGTTGTCTTAATAAGTTCAGTTCAGTTAGTTTCAGTTGCCTTCGATAAACTGTGCATTAATCTTCAGTTAAGCAATTGTCAGTTGATTTATGTAGTTCAGTTATTTCAAGCTACTTGATCATTTAGTCCAATAAATTAAACACTTATATAGTCAAAAAAACTGAAATTCGGTTTCCAACAATTTCTCCATTTTGGTGTTTGACAAAACTATAAGGTATGAACTGTTCAACTGAATTCAAATATTCTTCGAACTCATTGTAGATAAAATAATTCTTCATGTACAGATTCGTACAAAGAAAGAAAAATCAGAAACTAATCTATTTACAGATTCGTGCAAAGAATAAAAGAATAAAGATTTCCTGCCATAGTCTTCAACCAATAACTAAAGTCAGTTGATCTTCATTTCTTCTTCTTTACTTTGTCCTCTCTTTTTTGATCTTTTAACTCTTCTATCTCATATTTCCCCTTTTTTTGAAGCACATCAACTTTCTTGGATAAAATTCGAACATCCTGTTATAGTAGGTGTCCGTTGAGCCAAGTGTTGGCCGAGTGTTCACAATGAAACTCTATGTATAAACAATATTTATTTTAATAATATTTGAAACTATTTTTTTGGCACATATTTATCTGTATACCAATGCTTGTTGCATAGATAAAGTCCTTGAATATACAAATAGTGGAAAGAATATGAAATGCTCATATGATGAATATCATTAAACTCATATTTGGAATACTGCATATTTTAAACAGTTCCTAGTCTATTCAGCCGCCACTAAGAAGGATATAGGCCGCTCGAGTTAGAGACTAGTATCTGCGATGTGAGTACCATGTTTAATTGGTAGGGGACATTGTGATGTCCGAGCATACAAATAGATGCTCCTTGTAGAGTGCACTGAACAACCCTCCATAAAGGACTTTCAAAGTGGTTCTCAATTACTTTCAAACCCGGGACAACATTGAGATTCTATGTGATAGCATTGCACTTTGACTTGTTTAACGACTGTCATGGGGTCATCAGGTGGCAAGGTCGGGTGTTTTGTCGAAACATATAGGAGTCGATGAATTGTAGTCAGGGATTCACCGCTTACCTTCGGGTATGGATATCCTATGTCATCTCATGTATATGTAGTATGAAATCTCTGATCAGAGTATGGTGGTAATTATGAAAGGGGTTTCATAGATTACATCATCGATGCAACTACGAAATGACACATACTATCGATTCTTTGACATCTCTCGATATACCAATAGTTTTTGAATCGGTCGGGTTATATGAGTTGAGGGGACCGTACTGTACGCTAACCATAATTGAATGGTTCTTGCAGGCACTATCATTTGATACCTAAGGAATCATGTGAGTGATGCTGCTAGGCGTTTAACATGATTGATTGGGTACTATCAGACTTGAGTTCTGACGTTCTTATTATAAAGGAGTTGATAAGTAAGAATGGAGCAATTGGGGTATGCTCGTATAAGGACATGTTTAGTCCCGAATCACATGGAGATATGAACCCATATCTAGTTGTATCAATGAATCATTGAGGGTCACACAAGTGCTAACTTTCTAGATCCCGTTGATAAAACAGTTCAATGTGTAAAGGTCTTATAAAAGAGTTTATAAGCGTAAATAAAAATAGAAGTATGACTTCTATAAGGAGAATGTAACTTTTAATTTTAGGAAGTGTTCCTAAATTAAAAGTTGGCCAAATAAATAATATATTTGAAAGTTGTGATTTTCCAAACATTATTATGGACTAAATTAAAGTTTTGAATTAATTAAACACTAGTAGGCCTAGTAGAGTTCAAATAATTAAATTAATTCAAGTGTTGAATTAATTAAATGACATTGAGTCTTGTAAAGCTCAATTAGAAATAATTATTTAACTAGTGGGCTTGAGTAAATTTAAGTAAGGTTTAATTGAGCTCAAATATGTTTGAGACATTTAAATAAAAGTCCACGGGCTTTATAATTGTTACAAGTTCAAACAAAATTACATGCATGGGAGGTGAAGGTTTGGATGCTACTTTTTCAATATCCAAGGCATGGCATGCACATGCTTACTTTTACTTTTTGCAAAACAAAGAAAAGTCATCCTCCTCTTCTCTCCACTTCAAGATGGCCGAAACTTAGTGTGCAATTCTCCTTCATTTTTCTTTCTTCAATTGTTGAGGAAACTTTCTCTTCTCAAATGAAAAATACTCTAATTTTTCTAGTGCAAAATTAGAGTGGATTTAGCTTGTTGGTGGTGGGCTTGATTTTGAGCAAGGTTTCCTCAAAGGAGGCTTGTATATTTGTCTACCTATCAAGAGCCAAGTTGTTTACAACTTGGTTAGAGCCATCATCAATCTAAAGAGATTGATAGGTAATCTTTCTTAGATACTCTATGAATGTCATTTTGTGTTTTATTGTATTTGCAACACATTAGTACAATGAGTTGCTCGGTTTTTGTATTGAAAAATATTTTGAAACTTTTGTTGCGCATTTCGGGCACCTTAAACGATCCCTTTCAAGTGATATCAAGAGCTATGGTTACTATGTTGTGTATCATATACATGATAGTATATTGATGTAAATTTCTAACCGCATGAGATAAATTTTTGCAAAACAAAATCAAGGCCAATGAAAGGGGCATTTCGGGCAGCTCGGGCTGCCCATTTCGGGCAACAAGGGTAGCCCGAGGGGCTGACCGGACACCCCATTGAAAAAAAAAAAAAAAAAATTGTTGGCCTGAATCCGGCGATGACGACTAGTGTTTCCAAAAATGTTTTCGAATATCAAAGTGTCATGAGCCTTGAGTTGTTGGGCCATTGGAAGGTTGACATATTTTGTGAAATTTAAATGGGCCAAAATGTTTTTGGTGAAAACTTTTGGGCCCTTAAGTTAAAATCTACAAAAGTTGTATATATTTTCTCATAAAATAAATAATTGAAGTTGGACTTTAATTAATTATAGTAAATGATAATTTACAAGAAATTCGGTTATAAATAAATTAATTAGAAAGTAGACAAAGGAGTTTGTTTACTTTGTTAATTTAGTTTATAATTGTGGCGGTTAGTGATTGGATCAAGATATATAATATTGGATCAATTGATTATTGTGATAATTAATTGATGGTGTATGATATGTGATATTATGCATGAAGGATGATCAAAAGTCCAAGCCCAATTTGCTAGGTGTATGTTAGGATATATTGTGTTGAATGATTGTAATAATTATCAATTTATAAAGTGGGCTTGGTTTATGACCCGTTCCCACCCCATGAGATGTATCTCTATTTGCCATGAATATTTAATTTTAAATATTAGTATAGTGGAAGATCAAGATTGGAAGATGGTGGCCTTGATAATTATGAAAATCAAATACATGTAAATATTGGAGCCTTATGTAAAAGTTGCATTTGCATCCCATGCATTTCCTTAGGATTGGATCTAGGCTCGTGCTTAGCTCACACAGGCCATTAGTATTGGGGCAATTGATCATCCTTGTTTTGTTTACTATTTACAATATATGCATGATTTGTTATAAATAATGAGTATGTGCGTTATTATTATGATAATAACAAAGTGCATGAATCCGACAAACATACGATCAAACATGGCGAGATTTTAAATAGAATTAATGATGAGACCTTTCAAAATTAAAAACCCTCATTTTGAATAAAATTCAAAATTAATATCAAGCCCGAAAAGGGGAATTATAAAGGTGTTTATAATTTTCATGTCTTCCATCGACAATCGGTGCATGATGAACGCAACCCGTGTTCGGGGCTCGGCTCATATTATTGGGGGGCCATGGACACCGGAAAGCCGTGACATCTATTGACATGGTTATGTGAACTACGTGGAACTCCCATGATTTCGGCTCATATTATTGAGGGAACTCATGGCAACCGTCCATTGAGGTTCAACATCGATGGGTAAGGCTCGACACGTAAAGATGAATGACGGTCCTAATCAAACGTGAGACAAAAGTTTACGTAAATGGTTGCATGGAGATGCAATTGGAAACTACCTTTAAGAAATTGTGATTGTTGATATTATTCGGGATCATAATGTAATGCCCGAGATTTAATTATTTAATCAGACATTGATTAATTATCATGATTGAGATTATACGAACTCGAATGAAGAAACCGGGCGTCGTCGCATTGTTAGCCAAGAAATTGGGACGAAACCTACGGCGCTCGAGCGGCAGAAAGTTACCGCCCGAGCGCCAATGCAATATAAGAGCACCCTTGGCCAGAGAGTCTGGCGCTCGAGCGGTAGTTTTTGACCGCTCGAGCGCCAGTGGTGGGCAAGATAATCACCCGGACAATATGTTCGGCGCCCGAGCGGTACCTTTCAACCGCTCGAGCGCCACCCGGAAATCATGAAAGGTAGCCACGTTTCTTCAGACATGCAGCGTTGGTATATATATATATATATTACACGCCTAAATCCCTCAGAAATCATAAACGAAGATCGAGAAAAGGGTTCAGAATAAGAGTTGAAAATCCTTACGCCTTTTGTGCGGAATCCGCTCGTCTGATTTTGAATCCAACTTCAGCACCAAGTTCCTATCGACGTAGGCTACATCTGGACATAAGTTTTGTTACGTTTAGACAAGAGTTGAATGTATGATATTGTCAGAATTGAATATGATTCGGATATGATGTTTCTACTAAAGTAGACATTATAGAATTGAAGTCAGATTAAAGAACAGACTGTTCCTGTAATTGTTATGATTTTTGAAAAATATTGACTGAGATTTTATATCAGAATTGTGTTAATATTCAGAGTATGAATTATGTGGGCACATATTATGAGTTCAGTATTATATTTGTGATGTTCAGATTGACGGGGTTATTCAGATTGTATTGTTATGCCGTCGAAACATCAGTTGAGTTAGATTGATCAGATTCATATATGATTTCGATTAGATTGTGATATTATTGATATGACTCAGATTGTATCTTGTTCAGACATTGATCAGATTGTATACTGAATTGAGTATTGATCAGAACAGATTGTATATTGAGTTATTCACTGATACAGCGTATTCAATATTGTCATTTCAGATTCGAGATGGACAGATTTGAATACAGGTCTTCATCATCGTCAGACCGGGACGACAAAGGTATAATTCATGTAATATCTGGGAAGATATAACTCAAATCAGATCTCATTTGAGTTTCCCAATAAAATCACATACTTGATTATTGTTTATCTTCTGATATGATTATGATTTGTTTATAGATTTATATTCAAATCTTTTGAAATAAGCATGCTTTGTTTACAGATTGTTATACATTGCATTTGAGATAGGAAAATTTGACAGATAGTCAGACTTCTAGACGTTCGGTGTATCGTTACGTAGGAGCAGACACCCTCCTATTGTAGATTATTCGATACAGATATGACCGAAGTCTAGGAATAAGACGTACAGTCACCCCGAGTGGGAGGGTAGGTGACAGCCATTGACGTCTTATTCACACCGGGATCCCTAGAGTTATAGTTGCGTCGAGTCTAGACATGATTTGACTAGAATTGCATGTGTTTATGGATGTGGTTTCATAGACTATGAAACTCATTGTTATTGCTTTCAGTCATGATAGCATGTTTTTATGATTTGATTTGAGTAGCATGTTTAATTGAGTTGTGTTGCATGCTTATTTTAGGTTGATTTCATAGATTATGAAAACTATTGTTTTT
Source organism: Primulina eburnea (assembly GCF_022965805.1). Classification (NCBI taxonomy): domain Eukaryota; kingdom Viridiplantae; phylum Streptophyta; class Magnoliopsida; order Lamiales; family Gesneriaceae; genus Primulina; species Primulina eburnea. The sequence continues at coordinate 28,654,964 of NC_133105.1, read as the reverse complement.
AAGTTTATTCATGATAGAATATTTCATGATTTACTTTATGTATATACATGTTTACCATGTTTTATACTGGGATTTATTCTCACCGGAGTTATCCGGCTGTTGTCTTGTTTTGTATGTGTGCATGACAACAGGTGGGGCTGGATCAGGGTCGAGATGACGATGAGAGAAGACGAGTTAGCGTGGTGATTCCGGACTTGTAGCAGACTTGGTTTATTACTTCAATTTAGTAATTGAACCTTAGACTGAGGTTGTACAGTATTGTACTTTTCTACTGAACTGTAGTTTTTATACAGAAATGCATATTGTTTAGATTCCATTACCTTCCGCAGTTACATTTTAAAAAGAAAAATTTTTAGACCCTGTTTATCAAAACTGATAATTAAATCCCAATAATGAGTAAGAAGATGATTAGCGTCCGGGTCCCCACCAACAGGTGGTATCAGAGCCAATAGTTCCTTTAGACTTAGATTATCAGAGCGATAGATCCTTTAGATTGAGATAATCAGAGTTGATAGATTCTTCAGACTGAGATAGCAGAGAATGAGCGGGGTAGATTGAATTTTTTGTCCTTGCATGTGATTGCTAGCATGAGATTTATTTCAATGTTGACTACATTGTGTGTGCTAGCATGATTTATTGCTTTCCCTATTACATGTTGCTTGTTATCTGAGTTGTTTGCAGCATGTAATTACTAAGCCTGGATCAGAACCGAGTCTGAATCAGAGGTATATGATAAGAGGAGGGCTGAGACAGATTGTATAGATGGTGTACTAATCTGTTTGATATTCAGATATACCGCCTCGAAGAATTTCAGAAAAGGGCAGTACTTCGTCTGAACAGAGAGATGTATCAGAAACTCAGTTAGAAGAAAAGATGAAGGAATTTGAGTTATTACAGACGCAGGTTCTGAATGGTACCGAGACATCTGAAGATTGTCAGAACTGGTTTGATGATATAGAAACTTTGTTCGATTTACTTGACTGTAAAGATGAACAGAGGGTTCAAATGGTGCCTTATCAGTTACGAGAAGCCGCCAGGAGTTGGTGGATTACCAGTAGAAGAATGTGGGCACAGAGAGGTACTGTGATGTCGTGGGAAATATTCAGAACTGAATTCTATCGAAGATTTTTCTCAGCTTCGTACCGAGAGGACAAGAAATTAGAGTTTGAGAATTTGAGCCAAGGGCCGCTGAATATTGACCAATATATTGCTAAATTCTCTACTCTACTGCATTTTGCTCCTCATTTAGCTGGAAATGATGAAGCTATAGTAAATCAGTTCATCAGAGGGTTGAACTCAGAGGTAGTTGCATTTATGAATTTGCAGCGACCTTACCATTTTGCTGACATCCTGAGTAGAGCGAAGAGAGCTGAGGCGAGTCTGATTAGACAATTGACAAGGTTGTGTGTGAAGCCACTTCAGACACAGCAATCCCCTCTTCGATATGATCACTGCAGTACGAGTGGGAAGCAAGATGTGCTGAAAGCTCGAAAGAAGCCATTCAAGAAGCTAGGAAGCGATTCATCTAGCTCTAGTGTTTCTGGTCCAAGTTATACTGGAGTATATTGCAGAAGTTGCGGAGGAAGACATTCCACCGAACAATGCCAGGGAGTAACTGGTAGATGCAATATTTGTGGACAGCCGGGACACTTTGCTAAAGTTTGTCCCCAGAAGCGTTCCCGAAGATCGTAGGGAACAGAGTTCACTTGAAACCACAGATTCAGAATTCACAACAGGTACTAGTCTTTATGATTCTATTGCATATGTATTGATATATACTAATGCATTTGTTAAGAATATCTTTGACTGAGTTGCATGGAGATATGATGTATCTGTTGGGTTTGTATGTACTGTAGTATTGATGTACTTGCTTGTTGAGGAAGTGTTTATATCAGAGATTTCTGTATATATTGTATACTACAGTAAGATGAGAATGAAATAGAAATAGCTTATGATGTACTTGTGTTTCTAATTTGAACCCATTATTTGTTAGAGTAGGTGCCCGTCGAGCCAAGTGTTGGCCGAGTGTTCACAATGAAACTCTATGTATAAGCAGTCTTTATTTTAATAATATTTGAAATTATTATTTTGGCAAATCTTTATCTGTATACCCATGCTAGCTGCATAGATAAAGCCCTTGAATATACAAATAGTAGAAAGAATATGAGATGCTCATATGATGAGTATCATGAAACTCATATTTGTAATACTGTATATTCTAAACGGTTCCTAGTCGATTCAGCCGCCACTAAGAAGGATATAGGCCGCTCGAGTTAGAGACTAGTATCTGCGATGTGAGTACCATGTTTCATTGGTAGGGGACATTGTGATGTCCGAACATGCAGATAGGTGCTCCTTGTAGAGTGCACTGAACAACCCTCCATAAAAGGACTTTCCAAGTGGTTCTCACTTATCGAGTGGAAAAGTCCTGGTTTATGGTTGTACAGAATTAGTCCTTATGACCCGGGACAACATTGAGACTCTATGTGCTAGAATTACACTTTGACTTGTTTACCGACTCTCATGGGGTCATTAGGTGGCAAGGTTGGGTGTTCTGTCGAAACACATAGGAGTCGATGCATTGTAGTCGGGGATTCACCGCTTACCTTCGGGTATGGATATCCTATGTGTTATCATGTGTATGTAGATCGAAATCTCTGGCCAGAGTATGGTTGTAATTATGAAAGGTGTTTCATAGATTACACCATTGATGCAACTACGACATGACACATAGTATCGATTCATTGACAACTCTCGATAAACCAATGGTTGTCGAATCGATCGGGATATATGAGTTGAAGGGACCGTACTGTACGCTAACCATAATTGAATGGTTCTTGCAGGCACTATCATGTGATACCTAGGGAATCACGTAAGCGATGCTGCTAGGCGTTTAACGTGATTGGTTGGGTACTATCAGACTTGAGTTCTGACGTTCTTACTATCAAGGAGTTGATAAGTAAGAATGGAGCAATTGGGGTATGCTCGAATAAGGACATGTTTAGTCCAAATCACATGGAGATGTGAACCCACGGCTAGTTGTATCAATGAACCATTGAGGGCCACACAAGTACTAGCTTTGTAAATCCCAATGAGAAGTAAAAATAGTTCAATGTGTTGAACGGCTTATAAAGGAGTTTATAAGTGTAAGGAAAATTAGAAGTATGACTTCTATAAAGGAGAAAATAGTTCAATGTGTTGAACGACTTATAAATGAGTTTATAAGTGCAAAGAAAAATAGAAGTATGACTTCTATGAGAGAAATGTAAATTTTGATTTATGGAAGTGTTCCTAAATTAAAATTTGGCCAAGTGAATAATGTAATTGAAAATTGTGATTTTCATAAACATTATTATGGACTAAATAAATTAATTCAAGTGTTGAATTAATTAAACACTAGTGGACCTAGTAGAGTCCAAATAATTAAATTAATTCAAGTGTTGAATTAATTAAATTATATTGAGTCTTGTAGAGCTCAATTAAAATAATTATTTAACTAGTGGGACTTGGGTAAATTCAAGTAATGTTTAATTAGTCTCAAATGTGTTTGAGATAATTAAATTTAGTCCAAAGTTTTTAATTTGATTAAAAACTATATTATATGCATGCATGGGAGGTGAAGAGTTGGGGAATACTTTTGATTAAAATAATGGTTGGCATGCAACTTTTTGGATCAACTTTTTGCAACCCCAAGACTAGACTCTCCTCCCTCATTTTTACATCCCTCATGGCCGAAACCTCACCTCCAATTCTCTCCCAAGATTTTTCTCCATTTTGTTCTTCAAATTGTTGAAGAATAAAATACTTCTCTTTGATAAATCTTCTTGTTTTTCTAGTGCAAAACAAGAAGGGATTTACCTAGTTAGTGGTGGGCTTGATTTTGAAGGAAAGAACTCAAAGAAAAGGAGGAGCTTGTAGATTTCTTCATGCCATTCAAGAGCCAAGTTGTTTACAACTTGGTTGGTGCCATCATCAATCTCTTGAGATTGATAGGTAACGATTTTCTAACACCCTATGAATGTCATTATGTGTGTTTTTGTATTTGTTGCACAAAGAAATGGGGTGGCCGAAATTTTCCTCATAAAATTCGATTTTTGTGCTTCCGTTGCGTTTCCGGCCACCGTAACCGGTCCGCTTTCAAGTGGTATCCGAGCTATGGTTACGGTTTTTGTGTAGCAAATACAATATATATTATGTTGAGATCGATTTCTAACCGCATGAGTGTGTTTTTGCAACAAATCGAGGGCCGTTTTTGGGGAAAATTCGGGCAGCAAGTTGCTGCCCGTGTCGGGTAGCTCGGGCAGCCCGAGGGGCTGCCCGAACAGCCCCATCATTTTAAATAAAAAATTTTTTTTGGTAAGTTGGCCGGAATCCGGCGACGGAGCTCCGGCGACGGCGATGACGACTAGGGTTTTCAAAATGTGTTTTGAAATATCAAAGTGTCATGGGCCTTGAATTGTTGGGCCATTGGATGGCTAACATGTTTGTGATTTTAAATGGGCCAAAATGTTTTTGGTGAAAAATAAGTTTTTGGGCCCTTAAGTTTAAAATTACAAAAGTTGCAAATTTTTCTCAAGAAATAAATAATTTAAGTTGGACTTTAATTATTTATAGTAAATGGTGATTTACAAGAAATTCGGTTATAAATAAATTAATTTGAAAGTAGACAAAGGTGTTTGTATACTTTGTTAATTTAGTTTATAATCGTGGCGGTTAGTGATTGGATCAAGATATATAATATTGGATCAATTAATTATTGTGATAATTAATTGATGGTGTATGATATGTGATATTATGCATGAAGGATGATCAAAAGCCCAAGCCCAATTTGCTAGGTGTATGCTAGGATATTTTGTGTTGAATGATTGTAATAATTATCAAATTTAAAGTGGGCTTGGTTTATGGCCCGTTCCCACCCCATGAGATGTATCCCTATTTGCCATGGATATTTATTTGTAAATATTAGTATAGTGGATGATCAAGATTGGAAGATGGTGGCCATGATGATTATGAAGATCGAAGACATGTAAATATTGGAAGCCAATGTAATAGTTGCATTTGCATCCCGTGCATTTCCCTAGGATTGGACCTAGGCCCGTGTTTAGCTCACACGGGCCATTAGTATTGGGGCGATTGATCATCCTTGTCTTGTTTACTGTTTATAATATATGCATGATATGTTATAAATAATGAGTATGTGCGTTATTATTATGATAATAACAAAGTTGCATGAATCCGGCAAACATACGATCAAACATGGCGAGCTTTTAAAATAAAATTAATGATGAGACCTTTCAAAACTAAAAACCCTCATTTTGAATAAGATTCAAAATTAATATCAAGCCCGAAAAGGGGAATTATAAATTTGTTTATAATTTCCTTGTCTTCGATCGACAATGGGTGCATGATGAACGCTACCCGTACTCGGGGCTCGGCTCATATTATTGGGGGAGCTTTGGGTGCCGGAAAGCTGTGACATCCATTGACATGGTGATGTGAACTACGTGGAACTCCCATGATTTCGGCTCATATTATTGAGGGAACTCATGGCGACCGTCCATTAAGGTTCAACATCGATGGGTAAGGCTTGACACGTGAAGATGAACGACGTCATATTATTGGGTCCTAATCAAACGTGAGACAAAAGTTTACGTAGAGGGTTGCATTGTGATGCAATTGGAAACTACTTTTTAGGAATTGTGATTGGCTGATATTATTCGGGATCATAATTCGCTAATTGGACCTTACGTACCTACTGAGGAAAGGAGTTTCCCGTCTTCACCAGAGGGTAGTGAAAGATGTCAAAACAGTGGGAGTAAATATTTATAAAGTTAAAGTCCATACTTTATATCTTACCAAATATTTAAAATAGTCATCAACATTTATCTGTTTTTACTTTTCAGTACAAATCGACAATGTCTTCGATGCGCAATTCGATATCTATAATACTCGACAAACACATATTAACTGGACCTAATTACCTCACTTGGCTAAGAAATTTGAAAATAGTCTTAAATTCGGAAAGGGTAACATATACACTAACTCAGTCGCCCCCTGTTGAGGCTCCGTGTAGTAGCCCGAATTCCAAATTGGGTAATTAACGGAGTATTGGTGATTAAGAAGGTTTAATGTGTAATTTTGACCGAGTCATGATCGGACGGACCGAAGATGGTTCGGAAGCACCGAAGAGTTCGTAAGGTCCGAAGTGAGTTCGGTGGATCCGATCATTAGGTGTCAAGAGTTGATCGACACGTGGGAGTTCGGAAGGTCCGAAGTGGGTTCGGTGGATCCGATCATGAGGTGTCAAGAGCAGCTGGACACGTGCATGTTCGGACGGTCCGAAGTGTATGATCGGAGGATCCGATCATGAGCTGTCAAGAGCCAGTGGACACGTAGCGTTCGGACGTTCCGAAGTGGTGTTCGGAGGATCCGAACATGGCCTATAAATAGTGGTCGGATTTCCTCATTTTGACTCGCCAATTCAGAGAGTTCCATAGCATTTCAGTCGTTTCTGACAGGTTCTAGTCTTGTTCCGAGATTTGGGCACTAGCGGGGAGCTGCTGGTCTTGTAGCAGAGCTGTGCTCTAGTTGGGAGCTAGCGGCATCAGCGGGCTAGCGACGGACGAAGGTTTGGAATTTTATCAGTATTTATCTCAGGATTATCTAGTTAAGTCTGGTAGATAAGTTTAGTGATGGTTTTCACTTGATGAATAGGCTTGGATTAGACCTGTTGTCTGGTGGTTCCAGTGGATTAGGATTGCTGTGATAGAGGTACGAAAGTACTATCCGAGATATCCTGGTTGAGTATACATTCATATATGTGTTGCATGAGTATGTGGTGCATTGATATATGTCATATGATGCATGCTATTATGTCACGTTTATTACTGCACGTTGCATTTCATGTTGAGCCGTATTCTCCTTTGAGATAGCCTTTACTGTTGAGCTGTATCTCTTTCGAGATAAGCTATATCTTGGGGCCGCTCAGCCCTGTCTTGTGGACGCATGGACACCGAGAGTACACAGTGGCCGACGGGTCGGGAGGGCTTCGGTGGTCCGGGACATTTTAGGTCCACGTCTGTCTTGTAGTGGATGCAGTGACCCAGAGGTTGGACCGCGCGGCACTATCCACTTGGCGCCTCTAGACTGAGCATTGTTGAGATCCTTTTGTGATTCCTGTTTCTTGACTACCCCGGTATCATGATCATAGCATGTGCATTTCATATAGGTCTGTATACTCATACTTTTGTACTGGGCGTTCTTATCGCTCACGTCCTCGGTTTTGTTTATTCTTGGACACCCCATTCCCTCGGGGCAGGTCTCAGGTTGGATGGTTCCGGAGGAGCAGGAGGAGGACGTTGAGTAGCCGGTTGGTTTAGTTTCGGTATCATTTGATTCGATATGGTTGTACCAGATATTCTTTACTTTATTTTGAGTTGTTCTAGAGTTCATTTGGGTTGTATAACTATCATTTGTTAGTTGTTTCCGCTATTATCTCTGATTAGTAATTATTAAGTTAATTGCATGCTTAGTTTTCAATTAGTAGGTGATTCTGGAACGGGTCACTACATTTATGGTATCAGAGCATGCGTACGATTTTGGGATATAGATTTCTGTTTTGGGATTTCCGTTGACCAATTTACTAGTTTCCCTATTCTATGTTGTAGCAATGGCTGACCACTTTGGTGATGAGAGTAGTCAGGGAAGTGTAGGTCGTTGGGGTGACCAGGACGATCTGTTAAGCGTCATAAGTTACCGCATGTTTCTCTAGACGTCATTCTTTCTGTTTCTACTCCGATGGGTCATTCGGGGTTAGCTAAGCGTCTAGTGATGGGTTGTTCCTTAGATTTGGAGGGTAACGATGTTGTTATTTTCGTTTTGTTCATTCTCTAAGCTTGATTTCGAGGACGAAATCGTTTTAAGGGGGGGAGAATGTAGTAGCCCGAATTCCAAATTGGGTAATTAACGGAGTATTGGTGATTAAGAAGGTTTAATGTGTAATTTTGACCGAGTCATGATCGGACGGACCGAAGATGGTTCGGAAGCACCGAAGAGTTCGTAAGGTCCGAAGTGAGTTCGGTGGATCCGATCATTAGGTGTCAAGAGTTGATCGACACGTGGGAGTTCGGAAGGTCCGAAGTGGGTTCGGTGGATCCGATCATGAGGTGTCAAGAGCAGCTGGACACGTGCATGTTCGGACGGTCCGAAGTGTATGATCGGAGGATCCGATCATGAGCTGTCAAGAGCCAGTGGACACGTAGCGTTCGGACGTTCCGAAGTGGTGTTCGGAGGATCCGAACATGGCCTATAAATAGTGGTCGGATTTCCTCATTTTGACTCGCCAATTCAGAGAGTTCCATAGCATTTCAGTCGTTTCTGACAGGTTCTAGTCTTGTTCCGAGATTTGGGCACTAGCGGGGAGCTGCTGGTCTTGTAGCAGAGCTGTGCTCTAGTTGGGAGCTAGCGGCATCAGCGGGCTAGCGACGGACGAAGGTTTGGAATTTTATCAGTATTTATCTCAGGATTATCTAGTTAAGTCTGGTAGATAAGTTTAGTGATGGTTTTCACTTGATGAATAGGCTTGGATTAGACCTGTTGTCTGGTGGTTCCAGTGGATTAGGATTGCTGTGATAGAGGTACGAAAGTACTATCCGAGATATCCTGGTTGAGTATACATTCATATATGTGTTGCATGAGTATGTGGTGCATTGATATATGTCATATGATGCATGCTATTATGTCACGTTTATTACTGCACGTTGCATTTCATGTTGAGCCGTATTCTCCTTTGAGATAGCCTTTACTGTTGAGCTGTATCTCTTTCGAGATAAGCTATATCTTGGGGCCGCTCAGCCCTGTCTTGTGGACGCATGGACACCGAGAGTACACAGTGGCCGACGGGTCGGGAGGGCTTCGGTGGTCCGGGACATTTTAGGTCCACGTCTGTCTTGTAGTGGATGCAGTGACCCAGAGGTTGGACCGCGCGGCACTATCCACTTGGCGCCTCTAGACTGAGCATTGTTGAGATCCTTTTGTGATTCCTGTTTCTTGACTACCCCGGTATCATGATCATAGCATGTGCATTTCATATAGGTCTGTATACTCATACTTTTGTACTGGGCGTTCTTATCGCTCACGTCCTCAGTTTTGTTTATTCTTGGACACCCCATTCCCTCGGGGCAGGTCTCAGGTTGGATGGTTCCGGAGGAGCAGGAGGAGGACGTTGAGTAGCCGGTTGGTTTAGTTTCGGTATCATTTGATTCGATATGGTTGTACCAGATATTCTTTACTTTATTTTGAGTTGTTCTAGAGTTCATTTGGGTTGTATAACTATCATTTGTTAGTTGTTTCCGCTATTATCTCTGATTAGTAATTATTAAGTTAATTGCATGCTTAGTTTTCAATTAGTAGGTGATTCTGGAACGGGTCACTACACTCCGGCTGATTGCAATCCTGAGGAATTGCAGGCTTACAAAGAATGGTGTGACCATGACTTGATAGCCAGGTGTTATATGCTGACTTCTATGAACGATGAGCTACAGAGGCGTTTTGAGGGTGCAAAGAGTGCTGCTGACATTCATTTGCATCTCAAAGAGCTCTTTGGAGAGCAAACGCGTCCTCTTAGACATGCTACCGTCAAGGAGCTAATCACTTTACGCATGCGAGAGGGGACCTCGGTCCATGAGCATGGCCTAAAGGTGATCGGGCTCGTGGACAAGCTCGTTGGCATGGATCTGATCCTGCCTTCGGAGTTGACCACCGACATGTTGCTGTTATCGCTGCCTAGCTCATTTGATCCTTTTGTGGTGAATTTCAACATGAACAAGATGGAACCGACCCTTGAGGAGTTGGTGAACATGCTTGTTACGTTTGAATCCACCATCAAGGAAGAGAAGTTGGTTCTTTATGTGGGTTCTTCATCTGGTACGAAGATTGATCCACATGGGAAGGGAAAGAAGAGTTCTTTCCAACGTCCCAAAAAGAACGTGCCCTTTTTGAGGCAATCTCCGAATCCTGTTGAGACAGCCAGACCAGTTAAGGCTGACAAGACTGATGATGTGTGTCATCACTGCAAGAAGCCTGGACATTGGAGGCGTAATTGCAAAGAATATCTTGCCCAGAAGTGTTCTGGAAACGGTATGTTCTAAATTTAAGTAAACATTTTAATTAACTCTACTTCTTGGGTATTAGATACCGGTTGTGACTCACATCTCTGTAATGGGTTACAGGTGATGGGAAGAAGTAGGAAGCTTAAGGAAGGTGTGACCTTCTTGAGGATGGGCAATGGAGCAAGAGTTGCTGCCAAGGCTATTAAGGATGTTTACTTATTGTTGAACAATGACTTTAAGTTAATTTTAAGAGATGTTTTGTTTGTACCTGTTTGGTGTAAAACATTGTTTCCATTTCTATTGTGATAAAAATGGATATTCTTGTTTATTTAGCAAAGGTGTTTGCAACATTTACAAGAATGAATGTTTAATTGGTACTTGAGAACTTGAAAAACGATCTCTATAACTTAAAAGTAAAAGATATTCTACTAAATGTCCATTCAAAGGCAGATACCATATGAGATATGGATGGGTAAGCCTCCCAAATATTCTTATCTTAGAATATGGGGAGCCCTGCTTATGTGAAGCAGGTAGTGGGAGATAAATTGGATTGTTGATCCATTTTATGTTACTTTGTGGGTTATCCAAGGAATTAAGTTGGATATTATTTCTATCATCCCCAAGAAACAAAGGTGTTTGTTTCTAGGAATGCAACCTTTTTGAAAGGGATTTTCTATTGGATAAAAAAAAAAAAAAAAAGGGAGATTATAGAACTCGAAGAGGTTCGAGAGAAACCCACAATTATAGAACCCACACCCGATGAGCCAAGAGAGGAGATACAAGCTCCTAGCAGATACGAGAAAGTCTCGAGACCACCTATGAGGTATGGTCAGCTTCTTGAAGAAGGCCATGATGAGCCTAACCATGGATGTGATCCATGGACCTTCAAGGAAGCGTTATCTGATGCCAATTCATCCAAGTGACTTGAAGAAATGGAATCTGAGTTGAATTCCATGCATTCGAACCAAGTGTAGGATCTTGTGGATCCACCTGTGGGAACTGTTCCTACAGGGACTTGGGGAGGATGGGAAGGTGTTGACCTTCAAGGCGCGATTGGTGGCAAAAGGATGTACTCAAAGACAAGGAGTTGACTTTGAGGAAACCTTTTCCCAATTGCAATGTTCAAGTCCATAAGGATTTTATTAGCCATAGCTGCATAGTATGACTATGAGATATGGCAGATGGATGTCAAGACAAACTTTCTTAAATGGGGATTTTAAGAAAGTTATTTACATGTCTAAACCTGAAGGGTTTACATCTATCGGAAGTGAGCATATGGTATGCAAACTTCAGAGATCTATTTATGATCTAAAGCAGGCATCTAGGAGTTGGAACCTCAGATTCGACAGTACAATCAAATAGTTTGATTTACTAAGAATCATAAGGGACCCTATGTGTATAAGAAGGTCAGTGGGAGTGTTGTGACATTCCTGGTGTTATATGTTGATAACATTCTACTCATTGGGAATGATGTAGGAATGTTGCAATCAACAAAGATATGGTTAGCAAGTAAGTTCTCGATGAAGGACTTGGGTGAAGCATCTTTTGTATTGGGATACAGATCTATTGAGATAGATCGAAAAGATGGCTTGGTCTCACCCAGTCCACATACATTGATACCATCGTGAAGCAGTTCTCGATGGATGAGTCCATGAGAGGACATCTACCAGTGTGTCATGGCGTGTCCCTATCCAAGTCTGTCTCCCAAGACAGATGCAGAGATAGTGGCGATGACACGCATTCCGTATGCTTCGGAAATTGGTAATATCATGTATGGGATGATATCTACACATCCTGACGTGGCGTTTGCACTATATGTAGTGAAATGATATCATTCGAACCCTGGTCTTCCACACCTGAAAGCTGTGAAAGACATCCTCAAGTAGTTGAGAAGGACCAATAAAGTGTTCTTGGTCTATGGGGTGGAGAACTAAAATTGGAAGGCTATACCGACTCTAGCTTCCAAAGCGATATCGATGACTCGAAGTCAACCTCTGGTTTTGTATTCATGCTCAATGGTGCTGCAGTCTCTTGGAAGAGTTCCAAGCAAGACAATATTACGGATTCCAGCACAGAGGCCGAATACATTGCTGCATCAGATGCAGCAAGGGAGGCTGTTTGGATAAGGAATTTCGTCCAAGAGTTGGGCGTCATTCCTAATGGAGTTGCTCCTATCCCGGTGTTGTGTGACAACACGGGAGCTATAGCTCAAGCAAAGGAGCCTAGGTCTCATCAGAAATCCAAACTCGTATTGAGAAAGTACCACATCCTCGGAGAGATTGTGGAAAGAAGAGTAGTGTCTATTGACAAAGTCGGCTCCGCAGATTATGTTGTTGATCCACTAGCTAAGCCTTTACCTGGACCATTATTCGACAAGCATCGCGAATCAATGGGTTTAAAGCATATGGGTAGTTGGCTCTAGTGCAAGTGGGAGATTGTTAGAGTAGGTGCCCGTCGAGCCAAGTGTTGGCCGAGTGTTCACAATGAAACTCTATGTATAAGCAGTCTTTATTTTAATAATATTTGAAATTATTATTTTGGCAAATCTTTATCTGTATACCCATGCTAGCTGCATAGATAAAGCCCTTGAATATACAAATAGTAGAAAGAATATGAGATGCTCATATGATGAGTATCATGAAACTCATATTTGTAATACTGTATATTCTAAACGGTTCCTAGTCGATTCAGCCGCCACTAAGAAGGATATAGGCCGCTCGAGTTAGAGACTAGTATCTGCGATGTGAGTACCATGTTTCATTGGTAGGGGACATTGTGATGTCCGAACATGCAGATAGGTGCTCCTTGTAGAGTGCACTGAACAACCCTCCATAAAAGGACTTTCCAAGTGGTTCTCACTTATCGAGTGGAAAAGTCCTGGTTTATGGTTGTACAGAATTAGTCCTTATGACCCGGGACAACATTGAGACTCTATGTGCTAGAATTACACTTTGACTTGTTTACCGACTCTCATGGGGTCATTAGGTGGCAAGGTTGGGTGTTCTGTCGAAACACATAGGAGTCGATGCATTGTAGTCGGGGATTCACCGCTTACCTTCGGGTATGGATATCCTATGTGTTATCATGTGTTAGTAGGTTGAAATCTCTGGCCAGAGTATGGTGGTAATTATGAAAGGGGTTTCATAGATTACTCCATTGATGCAACTACGACATGACACATAGTATCGATTCATTGACAACTCTCGATAAACCAATGGTTGTCGAATCGATCGGGATATATGAGTTGAAGGGACCGTACTGTACGCTAACCATAATTGAATGGTTCTTGCAGGCACTATCATGTGATACCTAGGGAATCACGTAAGCGATGCTGCTAGGCGTTTAACGTGATTGGTTGGGTACTATCAGACTTGAGTTCTGACGTTCTTACTATCAAGGAGTTGATAAGTAAGAATGGAGCAATTGGGGTATGCTCGAATAAGGACATGTTTAGTCCAAATCACATGGAGATGTGAACCCACGGCTAGTTGTATCAATGAACCATTGAGGGCCACACAAGTACTAGCTTTGTAAATCCTGATGAGAAGTAAAAATAGTTCAATGTGTTGAACGGCTTATAAAGGAGTTTATAAGCGTAAGGAAAATTAGAAGTATGACTTCTATAAAGGAGAAAATAGTTCAATGTGTTGAACGACTTATAAATGAGTTTATAAGTGCAAAGAAAAATAGAAGTATGACTTCTATGAGAGAAATGTAAATTTTGATTTATGGAAGTGTTCCTAAATTAAAATTTGGCCAAGTGAATAATGTAATTGAAAATTGTGATTTTCATAAACATTATTATGGACTAAATAAATTAATTCAAGTGTTGAATTAATTAAACACTAGTGGACCTAGTAGAGTCCAAATAATTAAATTAATTCAAGTGTTGAATTAATTAAATTATATTGAGTCTTGTAGAGCTCAATTAAAATAATTATTTAACTAGTGGGACTTGGGTAAATTCAAGTAATGTTTAATTAGTCTCAAATGTGTTTGAGATAATTAAATTTAGTCCAAAGTTTTTAATTTGATTAAAAACTATATTATATGCATGCATGGGAGGTGAAGAGTTGGGGAATACTTTTGATTAAAATAATGGTTGGCATGCAACTTTTTGGATCAACTTTTTGCAACCCCAAGACTAGACTCTCCTCCCTCATTTTTACATCCCTCATGGCCGAAACCTCACCTCCAATTCTCTCCCAAGATTTTTCTCCATTTTGTTCTTCAAATTGTTGAAGAATAAAATACTTCTCTTTGATAAATCTTCTTGTTTTTCTAGTGCAAAACAAGAAGGGATTTACCTAGTTAGTGGTGGGCTTGATTTTGAAGGAAAGAACTCAAAGAAAAGGAGGAGCTTGTAGATTTCTTCATGCCATTCAAGAGCCAAGTTGTTTACAACTTGGTTGGTGCCATCATCAATCTCTTGAGATTGATAGGTAACGATTTTCTAACACCCTATGAATGTCATTATGTGTGTTTTTGTATTTGTTGCACAAAGAAATGGGGTGGCCGAAATTTTCCTCATAAAATTCGATTTTTGTGCTTCCGTTGCGTTTCCGGCCACCGTAACCGGTCCGCTTTCATTATTGATATATATATATGCTGAACCAGTACAGAACTATTATAGATTCCAGTCAGGAAAGTATAAGATTCAGACCAGATATGGCTGATGAGTAGAGATTTCACAGTAAGGATTCTAGATTTCGATTTCTTTTGATATCTGTGTTGTCTATGACTCGATTAATACAGAAAGGAACAGATAGTATCCTTATGTATTCAATAGATCTACTGAAATCGAGCGTAGCATTGGCAGATTTGCCAGAAATGTACGAGTTGGCAGACATTAGCCTAGATAAGATTTCAGATTTGCTTTATATCAGAAAGATAGATTTCAGAATTGAATTCAGATCAGATACTGATTGTTGTGTTAGATTCAGTACAGAATGATACAGAATGAATTAAAAGAATTGAAAGATCAGTAGAAGAGTACTGACCAGGAGTTACATTTGATTTGGTGTCCCCTTTGGCATGTGTCAGTATATTCAGAGATGTTCTGATGATTCTATACTTGTTATATCTATGAGATTCTGATATATTTGCAGTATTTGATTGATCGAATCAAATATCTGAAGATTAGTATACAGATTGATTGCGTTACAGTTGAGATTGCAATCAGGGATTGATAAGAAACCGACATCAGAAATTTCAGAAATGTCAGAATTGTCAGAGATAGATTTTGTCTGATTTGGCAGATTATTTTATTCGACTATTGCTTTATATCTGCTGAGTATTGTTACGGTTCTAAATCAGTATTCGTGATATCTTATATTGATTGGGAGCACAGTTTAATTGCAGATGAGATATAGTAGCTGATCAGAAATCCTTGTATTATGAGTTCACTGAACTCACTAGATCTGTATAGGATATTGATATTTTGTTTCTGATTTGATATTACTGTGTTTGCATCCGTATATGCTACAGATTAGGGTGAACTAGAGGGAGTATATACAGTTTCAACCGAATCAGAGTTGAATTCAAGAGTTACAGTAATTCAAGAATGTGATCAGAATGTTCAGAACTTGATTGTAATAAGCGGAACAGAGTAACAGATATGTGATTTTGTGTTGCGTATAAGATTGATTATCATGTGATATCAGAATTTTTTCAGAATTTGATATTGACAGTCAAAACAGAATACCAGGTAGGTATATATTTTTTTCATTTATGTTATTAACTGAATTGTTTGTATCAAATAGTTCGAATCTGGAATGACAGATAGTGTCAGAAACGCAGAGCAGTGAATTCAATTTCAGTTGGTAACTGTGAAGGTATGATATTCGAACAGATAGTTTTGATATAGACAGATTAAATCAGTTATGACAGAAATTGTACCGCCATGTTAGCAGAAATTGTACAGATATGTCTGAATCGCTAACAAAAGAAGACAGAAAAATAGAAATCAGAAGATTATTACAGATTTTGTATATTTCTGAATAGAAATGGGAGTACATTTCTATGGCTTTCGTAATGAAAGTACCGTCATTTTCTCCAGATTGATATATGATATGATTATGATTGACAGAGTACTCAATCCATATCTATCAGTTTGTACCAGACTACGTACAAACAGAACTAGATGACATAGATCGATGTCAAAAAAATGTTCAGATGGAACAGAAAATTTAAGTAGATTATATCAGATTGTGATTTTGATTGAGTTTGTACTTGTGATAGAAGATATCATGAGCTCTTTCGCAGATTTTTCACAGATTGACAGATAGTCAGAGGGTATTATCCAGATATTGGAAGATATTGGTAGAGCTATATAGTGCTGGATGTTAGCACTAATTGATATGACTTATTATCACTCCGTGACAATACCTATCAGCCTACCAGATGGGTAATGAGATAGTTAGAGTCAGGACCGTATACAGTGAATACTACCGATTTCTATTTCTCTTGAAGAAATTCGAAGGAAGATAAAGATAGTTCAAAAAGAACAGATGTCATAAACCAACGTCGGATGATGACGATTGGTATTTAAAGATAAAGATTGAGTATATCCTGGATCGGGATAAACAGATTTGATAACAACTGATAGTAGTGATTTGCTATGAGCTGTGGTTTAGTATATACAGATGTTGTATAACCAACATGGCAAGATTGGTTTTGTCAGAACTAATTTGAGAAGTATTATGATAATATACTTCATGAAGTTTTATTCCAGATTTGAAATCAGAGGTTGCTACAAGAAAGAGATTTCAGAATGGATTCAGTGAGACAAGAGTTTGATCTAAACTCTATTATACATTTCTTCTGATAAATCTGAATTGATTACCGGCGAGTTCGAGGACGAACTCAGATCTAAGAGGGGGAGAAATGTAATGCCCGAGATTTAATTATTTAATCAGACATTGATTAATTATCATGATTGAGATTATACGAACTCGAATGAAGAAACCGGGCGTCGTCGCATTGTTAGCCAAGAAATTGGGACAGAACCTACGGCGCTCGAGCGGCAGAAAGTTACCGCCCGAGCGCCAATGCAATATAAGAGCACCCTTGGGCAGAGAGTCTGGCGCCCGAGCGGTAGTTTTTGACCGCTCGAGCGCCAGTGGTGGGCAAGATAATCACCCGGACAGTATGTTCGGCGCCCGAGCGGTACCTTTCAACCGCTCGAGCGCCACCCGGAAATCATGAAAGGTAGCCACGTTTCTTCAGACATGCAGCGTTGGTATATATATATATATATTACACGCCTAAATCCCTCAGAATCATAAACGAAGATCGAGAAAAGGGTTCAGAATAAGAGTTGAAAATCATTACGCCTTTTGTGCGGAATCCGCTCGTCTGATTTTGAATCCGACTTCAGCACCAAGTTCCTATCGACGTAGGCTACATCTGGACGTAAGTTTTGTTACGTTTAGACAAGAGTTGAATGTATGATATTGTCAGAATTGAATATGATTCGGATATTATGTTTCTACTAAAGTAGACATTATAGAATTGAAGTCAGATTAAAGAACAGACTGTTCCTGTAATTGTTATGATTTTTGAAAAATATTGACTGAGATTTTATATCAGAATTGTGTTAATATTCAGAGTATGAATTATGTGGGCACAGATTATGAGTTCAGTATTATATTTGTGATGTTCAGATTGACGGGGTTATTCAGATTGTATTGTTATGCCGTCGAAACATCAGTTGAGTTAGATTGATCAGATTCATATATGATTTCGATTAGATTGTGATATTATTGATATGACTCAGATTGTATCTTGTTCAGACATTGATCAGATTGTATACTGAATTGAGTATTGATCAGAACAGATTGTATATTGAGTTATTCACTGATACAGCGTATTCAATATTGTCATTTCAGATTCGAGATGGACAGATTTGAATACAGGTCTTCATCATCGTCAGACCGGGACGACAAAGGTATAATTAATGTGATATCTGGGAAGATATAACTCAAATAAAATCTCATTTGAGTTTCTCAATAAAATCACATACTTGATTATTGTTTATCTTCTGATATGATTATGATTTGTTTATAGATTTATATTCAAATCTTTTGAAATAAGCATGCTTTGTTTACAGATTGTTATACATTGCATTTGAGATAGGAAAGTTTGACAGATTGTCAGACTTCTAGACGTTCGGTGTATCGTTACGTAGGAGCAGACACCCTCCTATTGTAGATTATTCGATACAGATATGACCGAAGTCTAGGAATAAGACGTACAGTCACCCCGAGTGGGAGGGTAGGTGACAACCATTGACGTCTTATTCACACCGGGATCCCTAGAGTTATAGTTGAGTCGAGTCTAGACATGATTTGACTAGAATTGCATGCGTTTATGGATGTGGTTTCATAGACTATGAAACTCATTGTTATTGCTTTCAGTCATGATAGCATGTTTTTATGATTTGATTTGAGTAGCATGTTTAATTGAGTTGTGTTGCATGATTATTTTAGGTTGATTTCATAGATTATGAAATCTATTGTTTTTAAGTTTATTCATGATAGAATATTTCATGATTTACTTTATGTATATACATGTTTACCATGTTTTATACTGGGATTTATTCTCACCGGAGTTATCCGGCTGTTGTCTTGTTTTGTATGTGTGCATGACAACAGGTGGGGCTGGATCAGGGTCGAGATGACGATGAGAGAAGACGAGTTAGCGTGGTGATTCCGGACTTGTAGCAGACTTGGTTTATTACTTGAATTTAGTAATTGAACCTTAGACTTAGGTTGTACAGTATTGTACTTTTCTACTGAACTGTAGTTTTTATACAGAAATGTATATTGTTTAGATTCCATTACCTTCCGCAGTTACATTTTAAAAAGAAAAATTTTTAGACCCTGTTTATCAGAACTGATAATTAAATCCCAATAATGAGTAAGAAGATGATTAGCGTCCGGGTCCCCACACATAATTTGCTAATTGGACATTACACACCTACTGAGGAAAGGAGTTTCCCGCTTTCACTAGAGGGTAGTGAAAAATGTCAAAACAGTGGGAGCGAAAATTTATGAAGTAAAAGTCTATACTTTATATCTTACTAAATATTTTAAAATGGTTATTAACATTTATCTATTTTACTTTTCAGTACAAATTTGACAATGTCTTCGATTCGCAACCCATTATCTGCAATACTTGACAAATACATATTAACTAGACCTAATTACCTCAACTGGCTAAGAAACTTAAAAATCATCTTGAAATTGGAAAGCATAGCATATACACTTACTGAGTCGCCCTCTGTTGAGGCTCCGACTAGCTGCACTCCTGAGGAATTGCAGACTTACTAGGATTGGTGTGACCATGACTTGCGAGCTAAGTGTTATATGCAGGCTTCTATGAATGATGAGCTGCAGAAGCGTTATGAGGATGCAAAGAGTGCTGCTAACATTCATTTGCATCTCAAGGAGCTCATTGGTGAGCAAACATAGGCTCTTAGGCATGCTACCATCAAGGAGTTGATCACTTTACGCATGCGTGATGGGGCTTCGGTCCATGAGCATGGCCTAAAGATGATTTGGCTCGTGGATAAGCTCGTTGGCATGGATCTTACGTTGCCTTCGGAGTTGACCACCGACGTGTTGCTCTTGTCACTGCCTAGCTCATTTGATCTTTTTGTGGTGAATTTCAACATGAACAAGCTAGAACGTGCCCTTGAAGAGGCAAGCTCCGAATCACGTTGTGGCAGCTCAACAGTAAATGCTGACAAGACCGATGATGTTTGTCATCACTACAAGAAGCCTGGACTTTGGAGGCGTAACTGCACAGAATATCTTGCCCAAAAGGGTTCTAGAAATGGTATGTTCTATATTGAAGTAAACATTTCAATTAACTCTACTTCTTGGGTATTGGTTACCGGTTGTGGCTCATATCTCTATATTGATTTACATGTGATGTGAAGAAGTAGTAGGATTAGGGAAAATGAGACCTTCTTGTGGATGGACAATGGAGCAAGAGTTGCTGTCAAGGCCGTAGGAGATGTTTACTTGCTTTTGAACAATGATTTTAAGTTAATTTTAAGAGATGTTTTGTTTTTACCTGATTTGGGGAAAAACATTTTTTCATTTTATGCTTGATAAAGATGGATATTCTTGTTTATTTAGCAAAGGTGTTTGCAATATTTACAAGAATGAATGTTTGATTGGAACTGGAGAACTTAAAAACGATCTCTATAACTAAAAACTGAAAGATATTCCACTAAACGATATTCAAGCAATAACAACAACAAACAAGCGAAAACAAGATAATCTTAATACGACACAATTATGGCATGCTCGATTAGGAAATATTTCCCTAAGAAGGATGAACAAGCTAGTGGGAGTGGGCATGTTTGATATGTCTGATATTAACTCTCTCCTAATTTGTCAATCCTGTCTAAAAGGAAAGATGACCAAAATTCTCTTTAAGGGCCATGTGGAGCGAGACAGAGGGTTATTGGATTTGATCCATACCGATGTGTGTCCGCTTAGCATTACCACTAAGCATGAACATGCCTACTTCATCACCTTTACTGATGACTTTTCGAGGTATGGGTATGTGTAATTGATGATATATAAGTTTGAAGCCTTTGAAAGGTTCAAAGAATTCAGAAGTGAACTATAGAAACAGTTGGGACGAAGCATCAAGTCACTTCGATCAGATCGAGGTGGTGAGTACTTGAGTGCCGAGTTCCAAGAGTATCTTAGGGAGAATGGGATTCTGTCGCAGTGGACTCCGCCTGCTACACCACAGTCGAATGGTGCTTCGGAGCGTCATAACCGGAATTTGATGGACATGGTTCGGTCTATGATGGGGTTCACGGAGTTGCCACCATACTTTTGGGGATATGCGCTTGAAACAGCGGCACTGTTGTTGAACAATATCCATTCAAAGGCAGTTGATAAGACACCATATGAGATATGGATGGATAAGCCTCCAAAATATTCTTATCTTAGAATATGGGGATGCCATGCTTATATGAAGCAGACAGTGGGACATAAATTTTATAGTCGATCAATTTTATGTTACTTTATGGGATATCAAAGGAATTCAGTTGAATACTATTTCTATCATCCCCAAGAAACAAAGGTGTTTGTTTCTAGGAATGCAAATTTTTTGGAAAAGGAATTTCTATTGGGTATAAAAGGAGAGATGATAGAACTCGAAGAGATTAGAGAGACACACACAATTGAAGAACCCACGCCCATGAGGCAAGAGAGGAGATATAAGCTCCAAGAAGATCTGAGAGAGTCTCGAGACCACCTATGAGGTATGGTCTGCTACTTGAAGAGCGCCATGATGAGCCTATCCATGGATGTGATCCAAGGCCTTTAAGGAAGCGTTATCTGATGCCGATTCATCCAAGTGGCTTGAAGCAATGAAATCTGATATGAATTCAATGCATTCGAACCAAGTGTGGAACCTTGTGGATCCACCTAAGGGAACTGTTCCCATAGGGTGTAAATGGATTTACAAGAGGAAACTTGGGGCGGATGGGAAGGTATTGACCTTCAAGGCGCGATTGGTGGCAAAAGGATATATGTAATAGCCGAGCCCGGTGTACGGTACGGTTTAAGCTTTACTTGTTATTTGGGTTTTATGATTAGATGTTTAGAGTTGTGTTTTGGGCCATAGTATTATTGGTTATTGTTTTATTGAGGTATTAGTTGGTGTTGATTGTTCGTTTCAGCGTTTCGGATCTATTTTTGTGGCCATATTACTGTTTATTGCCGTAGCAAGAGTGCACCCGCGCTCTTAGAGGAGTGCCCCCGCGGTGTACTATTCATCATTTTGGTTTTGGAAGGCCGTGGCATGACCGCACCCGCGGCAGTGCAAGGACCGCCCCCGTGGTGTGCACCGCACCCGCGGTAATTGTAGCACCGCACCCGCGGTGTTCGTGCATGGAATTTTGTTGGATTGCCGTGAGCTTAGCGCACCCGCGGTGCTTGTGTGACCGCACCCGCGGTGTAAGTATGGGCGAGATATTTAGTTGCTTTTTGGGAGTTGTTGGCCATTCCATACCTTATCTCTTATCTTCTTTTCGAGATTTCCTCTCTAGGGCAAGGGTTTTCTCAATTTTCAATTGCTTCCTACCTTTGATTCTTGGCTTTGTTTGGATTTTTGACTAGAGATCGACGTTCTACGTGGTATAAGGAAGCTTAGGTAAGTTTTTGGTGCGATTCTATTAAGGTTTTGAGTTAAGGGTTGACTTGGGCTTGTTGTTTGAGTTGATTAATGGATTATTTGACTTGTACTTGTGGATATAGAGTTGATATTGGTGTTGTTTATGGATTATTGTTGTAGGTGGTGTACCAAGAGTTAGTTTGGAGGTGTTCTATTGGTTTGTAAGTGGAATTTCATCCTTTTTGCTCACATGATGATATATGTATTGTGTTTTAAAGGTTTCAAAGTGTTATTCCCTTCAATTGATCCATTGTTATGTATTGATTTCATTGATTATCTATTGGAGGCATTGTATGTCTCACTATTGTTAAAAAAAAGGGAATACAAGAGATATCAATCCAACCAGAGAAAAGAGAAATACCATCGTATTGTTATCCTATTGATATGCTATTGCTACAGTTATTGCTACAGTATTCATGTTTCAGAGTTGATGGTATTTCTGATTTCAAAGTCATGATTTACAAAGTATACTATGTATCATTGCTATGTTAGAGTTCCACTTGCTGAGATTTATTCTCATTCCAGTTTATTCATGTGATGCAGATCAGAGTGGTGACCCTGGACGTTGACTGTGGATAGGGGTCATATGCATGCACCGTTGGAAGGAAGATTATTTTGTATCATTTTGGGACATGATCATAAGAATGATTCTTTTGTATTTTGTATATCATTTGAATGATCATGTATTTGTTTTGTAAACATTTTTATGAAATGTATTTTGAAACTCCTTCCATATTTTAAAGAAAATTTTAAATTCCGCTGTATTTTTAATTGTAACGGGTCAGGGTGTCACATTTAGTGGTATCAGAGCGGTGTTCTTCGGACCAATGCATATGACTTCGTCTACTTTCAACTGTCCGGGTATGTTTTCTTGCATCTATCCATTGTTATATATATTGATTGGTGTCTTGTGAGCAATTGTAGAGTATGCCTCCTAAGCGTAAGGCGGCAGAGGGTGAGGATAGTTCTTCCTCGAGAGTTGTCGACGAGTTCGGCAAGTTGCTTAAGGAGCAGGCTAAGGTGCATAGCGAGCAGATTCAGCAGCTCATTCGTATGCAAGGAACTGGACAGGGTAGAGGCCAAGTGAGAGGTCAGGTTGCTCAGGCTGTTGGCACTGATGCCGTCTTTTCTGCTTTCAAGAGGATGGATCCACCGGAATTCGCAGGTAGCACCGATCCTCTAGTTGCTGTCGAGTGGGTCAAGGCGCTTGAAGCTATCTTCGATCATCTCCAGTATGAGGACAAAGAAAGGATTAGTTGTGCCATTTTCATGTTGGTTAAGGCTGCCCACATTTGGTGGAATGCGACGAAGGTTGGTGTGACTGTTGCGACGCTGAAGTGGTCAGAGTTCACGGACTTGTTCTACGACAAGTATTTCCCTGATGCACTTCGAGCGAAGAAGGTTACGGAGTTCTTGGAGCTTCGATAGGGGAGCTTTGATGTTGGTCAGTATATCCTGAAGTTTGAGGAGGGTTGCTTGTTTGCTCCGTATATTGCTTCGAACGACAAGGACAAAGGCGCTCATTTCATTCGAGGCCTTAGAGCGGAGATTCGCCGTGATATCAACATGTCCAAGGCCGTGACTTTCAAGGAGATTGTGTCCAAAGCGTTGTTGGCCGAGCAGGATGAGAAGGATATCGCCAGGGAGAGGCAGGAGAGGCATCAAGCTGTTGCTCAGAGAGGCCAGGGTTCTAATCAGAGGGGCAGGGATCGTTTCAAGGGCAAGGGCAAGATGGAGCCGAGTCCTAGACCATCGCCAGTTCCAGTTGTTCCATTTGATCCCGAGAAGCCTTTGTGTCAGAAGTGTGGCAAGCATCACCGTGGAGAGTGCAGATTTGGCACTCAGTCTTGCTATCGTTGTGGCACGGCAGGCCACGTTGCCAGAAATTGTCCTAAGGGAGCTAGCCAAGGGAAGGTGCAGGGTCGTATCTTTTCGATGACCAAGGAAGGTATTAATCGCGATTCTTCTTTGATCTCTAGTACTATTTTGATTTCAGGCAGAGTAGCTACTACTTTGATTGATACTGGTGCTACTCATTCTTTTATGTCTGATTTGTTTTTGAGATCTTTGGGTATAGTTCCTTCTATTCTTCCCATTCAGCTTAGTGTTGTTTTGCCTTCGGGAGATGTCTTGTGCCCGACATCGATTGTCTTTGCGTGTCCTGTTCGTATTGAGGAGCGAGTTGTCTTCGCTGATTTGATTGTTATCCCTATGGTTGCCTTCGATGTTATTCTTGGCATGGATTGGCTTTCGACTTACCGTGAGTTATCGATTGTGTTGCTAAGAAGGTGACTTTTGCAGATGATGGCCAGGGAGGAGTTCTCGCCAGCTCAGGTACTTCGCTGGTCCTTCCTTTTATTTCTTGTCTTGAGGCTGAGAGATTGCTGTGTAGAGGTTGCGATGGGTTTCTTGCTTCTATTGTGGATGTTGATAGACTGGTTAAGTTGAATATAGATGATATTGATGTTGTGAGGGAGTTTGCTGATGTGTTTGAGGATGATGTTCCGGGTTTGCCGCCGGACAGAGATGTTGAGTTCGTTATCGATTTAGCTCCAGGTACGGTTCCTATCTCTAAGGCTCCGTACAGGATGGCCCCTATTGAGATGAAGGAGTTGAAGACTCAGTTGCAGGATCTTTTAGACAAGGGTTTTATTCGTCCGAGTTCTTCGCCTTGGGGAGCTCCGGTTCTGTTTGTCAAGAAGAAGGATGGTTCCTTGCGGCTGTGTATCGACTACAGGGAGCTCAACAAAGTGACTGTCAAGAACAAGTATCCGTTGCCACGGATAGATGATTTGTTTGATCAGCTCCATGGTGCCACTGTGTTTTCGAAGATTGATCTTCGGTCTGGCTACTATCAGTTGAAGGTTAGGGAGTCTGATGTCCCTAAGACGGCTTTCAGGACCAGGTATGGTCATTTTGAGTTTCTTGTGATGTCGTTTGGTTTGACCAATGCCCCTTCGGACTTTATGGATCTGATTAACCGTGTGTTCAAGCCGTTCTTGGATAGCTTCGTCATTGTTTTCATCGACGATATTCTTATCTATTCCAAGACCAGAGAGCTTCATGCAGAGCATCTCAGAGTGGTGCTTCAGTTGTTGCGAGAGAAGAGGTTGTTTGCCAAGCTGAAGAAGTGTGAGTTTTGGCTGGATCATATTTCTTTTCTAGGCCATGTCGTTTCGAGAGATGGCATTGCTGTTGATCCATTGAAGATTGAGGCGATTCAGAATTGGCCTATTCCTACTTCTGTTTCTGAGGTACGCAGTTTCCTCGGTTTGGCGGGTTATTATCGTCGTTTCATTTCAGATTTTTCCAAGATTGCCCTGCCATTGTCCAATCTGACGAGGAAGACTGTGAAGTTCGAGTGGTCTATTGATTGCCAGAGTGCATTCCAAGAGCTGAAGGATAGATTGACGACAGCTCCTGTTCTTTCTTTGCCTAGTGGTTCTGAGGATTTCGTTGTCTATACCGATGCGTCGAAGAGAGGCCTTGGTGCAGTTCTGATGCAGCGAGGTAAGGTTATTGCCTATGCTTCTCGCCAGTTGAAAGACTATGAGAGGAATTATCCGACGCATGATTTGGAGCTAGCAGCTGTGGTTTTCGCCCTGAAGATTTGGAGACATTATCTGTATGGCGAAAAGTGTGAGATCTTCACAGACCACAAGAGTTTGAAGTATCTGTTTTCGCAGAAAGAGCTCAACATGCGGCAGAGGAGGTGGTTAGAGCTTGTCAAGGATTATGATGTGACTATCAGTTACCACCCAGGGAAGCCGAACGTTGTGGCAGATGCGTTGAGTCGCAAGTCGAGTGCTTCATTGAGTTCTTTGATTCAGAGGCCATTGTTGATGGATTTGCAGAGAGAAGAGATAGATCTGGTTATTCCAGGTACCATTGCTCGCCTTTCAGCGTTGGTCATTCGGACTACTTTGACGGACAGGATCTGTAGAGAGCAGTCGACTAATGTTCAGTTGACAGAGTTGAGAGCTAGAGCAGAGGAGAGAGGCAACTCAGAGTTTGGTTCGAGTGGTGATGGTTTGGTGACTTTCAGAGGCCGTATTTGTGTTCCTATTGGCGATGATATTCGACGAGACATTCTGACAGAGGCTCATACCGCACCTTATTCGATTCATCCAGGCAGTACGAAGATGTATCAGGATCTTCGTCGACTCTATTGGTGGCCAGGTATGAAGAAAGATGTTGCTTTGTTCATTTCTCAGTGCCTTACTTGTCAGCAGGTGAAGATTGAGCATCAGAGACCTGCTGGGACATTGCTATCTTTGCCGATTCCTCAGTGGAAGTGGGAGCATATCACTATGGATTTCGTGACTGGTCTTCCCAGAGTTCAGAGAGGTTATAATTCCATTTGGGTCATCGTTGATCGATTGACCAAGTCAGCGCACTTTCTCCCAGTCAAGACGACGTACTCCATGAATCAGTACGCCGAGGACTACATTGCAGAGATTGTTAGACTTCATGGGGTTCCTGTGTCGATCGTGTCTGATCGTGACCCCAGGTTTACCTCCGAGTTTTGGAAGAGTCTGCACAGAGCTATGGGTTCGCGGTTAGCTTTCAGTACAGCTTATCATCCTCAGAGCGACGGTCAGTCAGAGAGAGTCATTCAGATTCTTGAGGATATGCTCAGAGCTTGTACTATTGACTATTCTGGTAGCTGGGATTCTAAATTGCCACTTGTGGAGTTCACGTACAACAATAGCTACCAGGCGTCGATTGGCATGGCACCATATGAGGCACTTTATGGCAGGAAGTGCAGATCGCCTTTGTTTTGGGATGAGGTTGGTGAGAGGAAGATGTTGGGACCAGAGTTGGTCCAGCAGACAGCCGATGTTGTTGCAGTGATCAGAGAGAGGATGAAGACTGCTCAGTCCAGACCGAAGAGCTATGCAGATGTTCGCCGCAGACCTTTGCAGTTCGAGGTTGAAGATCATGTATTTTTGAAGATAGCACCTCTCAAGGGTGTGATGAGATTTGGCAAGAAGGGCAAGCTGAGTCCGAGGTTTATTGGCCCTTTTGAGATCTTGGACAGAGTTGGTGACCGAGCCTACAGATTAGCCCTACCGCCCGATCTTGACAGAGTCCATAATGTGTTTCACGTATCAATGCTCAGGAAGTATATTGCAGATCCTTCCCATGTTCTTCTCCACGAGCCATTGGACTTGACGCCGAGTTTGACGTACGAAGAGATTCCGGTCCAGATTTTGGATCGCACAGTTAGGGTTCTAAGGAACAAAGAGATCGGCATCGTTAAAGTCCTTTGGAGGAACCATTTGATAGAGGAGGCTACGTGGGAACCAGAGGATGAGATGAGAGAGAAGTATCCTGAGTTGTTCGTGCAGTGACGTCAATTTTGCGGACGAAATTCCTCTAAGGAGGGGAGATTGTAATAGCCGAGCCCGGTGTACGGTACGGTTTAAGCTTTACTTGTTATTTGGGTTTTATGATTAGATGTTTAGAGTTGTGTTTTGGGCCATAGTATTATTGGTTATTGTTTTATTGAGGTATTAGTTGGTGTTGATTGTTCGTTTCAGCGTTTCGGATCTATTTTTGTGGCCATATTACTGTTTATTGCCGTAGCAAGAGTGCACCCGCGCTCTTAGAGGAGTGCCCCCGCGGTGTACTATTCATCATTTTGGTTTTGGAAGGCCGTGGCATGACCGCACCCGCGGCAGTGCAAGGACCGCCCCCGCGGTGTGCACCGCACCCGCGGTAATTGTAGCACCGCACCCGCGGTGTTCGTGCATGGAATTTTGTTGGATTGCCGTGAGCTTAGCGCACCCGCGGTGCTTGTGTGACCGCACCCGCGGTGTAAGTATGGGCGAGATATTTAGTTGCTTTTTGGGAGTTGTTGGCCATTCCATACCTTATCTCTTATCTTCTTTTCGAGATTTCCTCTCTAGGGCAAGGGTTTTCTCCATTTTCAATTGCTTCCTACCTTTGATTCTTGGCTTTGTTTGGATATTTGACTAGAGATCGACGTTCTACGTGGTATAAGAAAGCTTAGGTAAGTTTTTAGTGCGATTCTATTAAGGTTTTGAGTTAAGGGTTGACTTGGGCTTGTTGTTTGAGTTGATTAATGGATTATTTGACTTGTACTTGTGGATATAGAGTTGATATTGGTGTTGTTTATGGATTATTGTTGTAGGTGGTGTACCAAGAGTTAGTTTGGAGGTGTTCTATTGGTTTGTAAGTGGAATTTCATCCTTTTTGCTCACATGATGATATATGTATTGTGTTTTAAAGGTTTCAAAGTGTTATTCCCTTCCATTGATCCATTATTATGTATTGATTTCATTGATTATCTATTGGAGGCATTGTATGTCTCACTATTGTTAAAAAAAAGGGAATACAAGAGATATTATGAGATTGTGAAACGACGGATTTAAATGATATTCAGAGTTCAAATGTTTTATTGGATTGATTGAATCATAGTCAGAGCATTGCATGCAATTAGTTGATCAACGCCTATAGGCTTATATCCCTCACAGTTATCGATTTATATCGATGGGATATTTGCACCCACAGTCATAGATACTATTGATATCAATCCAACCAGAGAAAAGAGAAATACCATCGTATTGTTATCCTATTGATATGCTATTGCTACAGTTATTGCTACAGTATTCATGTTTCAGAGTTGATGGTATTTATGATTTCAAAGTCATGATTTACAAAGTATACTATGTATCATTGCTATGTTAGAGTTCCACTTGCTGAGATTTATTCTCATTCCAGTTTATTCATGTGATGCAGATCAGAGTGGTGACCCTAGACGTTGACTGTGGATAGGGGTCATATGCATGCACCGTTGGAAGGAAGATTATTTTGTATCATTTTGGGACATGATCATAAGAATGATTCTTTTGTATTTTGTATATCATTTGAATGATCATGTATTTGTTTTGTAAACATTTTTATGAAATGTATTTTGAAACTCCTTCCATATTTTAAAGAAAATTTTAAATTCCGCAGTATTTTTAATTGTAACGGGTCAGGGTGTCACAATATACTCATAGACAAGGAGTTGACTTTGAGGAAAACTTTTCTCCAGTTGCAATGTAAGGTCCAAAAATTTAATTAGCGTAACCTAAGTGCATGCAATCTAGGATTTTTATTTTTAAATATGCTTAATCGTTTTATGCATAATTCAAGCATGATAGGATTTAATTCATGAAATTTTAAAAGTTCATGCATTAGGGTTTGTACCTGCATTTCACGTTCAAACGAGGATCGGCGATCGGGGAATTTTCAGGAAAAATTATTTTATTATACGATTTATTTTTATAAATTAATTTATAGAATTTTTAAGTGTATCTTTCGAAAATGGGAATTTTTGGGTATTTTTACCCGCAAGATTTTAATTTTTAACGGTAGGCAAATTTTACCGAATCGAGGGACTTTTTAATGATTTGGCTAATATTTTCAAAACCTTTTCAACACGAAACATTTTTCGGGAATGCGTTTGGACTTAATGGGCTTATGTTTAAGCTTGTTGGGCTTAAAATATTTGTTAAACTTTTAATTATCAAATTAGGCCCATTGATTGGTTTTTAGCCATTTAAATATTGTCTATCCTATCATTAACCTAAACCTAATTCCACCCCCAACAGCCGACACCCCCCATTCAGAGTTTGTCCCCTCGGTTTCAGAGAAATCTCAGTGGGAGGCCACGTTTTTGGCTTGCTTTTGCATAAAATAAAAGTGATCCGGGTCCCCTCCATAATCCTTGTTCTCCTAACGTCATCAGGCATGCTTTGTATCCTCTTTTGCTGCATCATTCACGTATATATATATACCTGATGTGTGGAATTATTTGATCGTTCCTTAAGCAGGAAGGATCTCTTCAGTTTTCACCCACGTCATGCATTTCTTTTAAACGCTTCTCACGTTTTCTCTTCTGGTCGTGCAAGGGGACTGTCATTTGGTGCGAATGGGGTCTGGTATTACAGATCAGGAGGAGAGTCGTAGGTTGGAAATGGGGCCATGCGACGTAGAGTAGGAGTGACCCACGGTTCTTGTTTATGGGCGTGCATTTGAGTAGATCTATGATGGGGTGAGGTTCAGCATTGCAGGGGCCATACCAAGCCATGGATCAATCCTTGAGGGGTCCGAACCATGGCCTGGAAAGGCTCGGCAGGTGTTGGGACGAGCCACAACGCAGATCGAACTAGGGGAAGTGGTTAGCCGGGTAGGGTGTGTGAATCAATTTTCGAGCGGGTGAGCTGTGATTCGTGCATGGAAGAGTAGGCGTTGATTCTTTGGATCCAGAGGAGTCTAGAGTAGCTGATGTGTGATCGGCTGAGGGCTGCCTTCGGTGGGGAGAAGGATAGCACGTGAGTTAGAGGGGTGAGTAAAGGAGGGAACGTGTCTTGTTGGGAGGGCCGAGGGTCCAAGGTTTTGGCTGGGGGTCCAATCGTGAATTTAGGGGATGAGGTTAAATATTTAGGAACTTTTTAATGTTTGTAAGGTGTGTTAAAAAGTTTGGAAAGCTTAAATTAATTTGCTGTTCGATTCGGGATAAAACCGGGACTCCGGTCCAAGTATTAAAACGAATCGATTAAGTTTTGAAATGACCTCGATTTTACGTCTAAGAAATTCTTATAAAAATGTTTTGGGACATTTTAAGGAGTTTGGTAAGCTTCGGGGCAATTTTAGAGGTTCAGGGGTGAAACGATAATTTTTGGGTTTCCAGGGGCTAAATGGTCATTTTGCGTCTGGGGTGAGAATTTGGTCCTGGCAGCGCCCTGAGCACAAATCATGATATTTTAAATGTTTATGCCTCATGTTTATGATTTTTACGCTATTATGATAATTATGGTGCATGCTTGGCTTAAAGGAAAAATTATGTATACGCATTCTTTTTATTAAGTGATGAACTTGATGACACGTTTTGAAGGAAGTGATTTAGTTATGACTAACACGATGACACGATGACATGTAAGGCCCGGGCTCAGTGGGCGGGTAATGCCGTCGCTGATGTCCCTCGCCGCCGGGTACCGTGGTTACACGTAGATGGATCCATCGACTGACATGATGACACGATGATACGAAAGTCACAGCTAATGAACGGAATTCAAATTAAGAAATTTAACACGCATATGCTGATACGATTATACATGCTATGATTTTTACCATGCTTTGACAGGACACGTTTATGTATACGATTTTACTGCTGACATGAAATGTATGTTCATTATGTTATTTTTCACTGCTGTGTGCTACGTATATGTATTCGTTACTACTGGTACAGGCGTGTTGAGTCTATAGACTCACTAGGCGTGTGTGATGCAGGTGAGCATGTTGAGCAGGAGACAGGAGGTGCTGAACTCTGAGTAGGCAGTCCTGGTGCGGTGACATAACCCGAGGACCGCACGTTTTCCACATTTTGAGTGATGGTTTTTGGGAGAGGAGTTAAACATTTTATTTACGTTGAGGATTTTCATGATTTTTACAAATTTACATTTACATTGATATTTGTTATTTTTAATTGGATATTTTCATTGCTAAATAAATATGATCTTTTAAATGTTATTTTTAAAATGATAGCTCAAAAAAAAAAAAGTTCCGCATTTTAAAACGAGAAGACGTTACATGCAATGTTCAAGTCTATCAAGATATTGCTAGCCATAGCTGCATGGTATGACTATGAGATATGGCAGATGAATGTCAAGACAACCTTTCTTAATGGGAATATTAAGGAAGAGATTAAATGTCTCAACCTGAAGGGTTTACATCTGTCAGAAGTGAGCATATGGTATGCAAATTTCAAATATCTATTTATAGTCTAGAGCAGGCATCTAGGAGTTGGAACCTCATATTCGATATTACAATCAAAGAGTTTGTTTTTACTAAGAATCCTGAGGAGCCCTCTGTGTATCAGAAGGTCAGTGGGAGTGCTGTGACATTCCTGGTGCTTTATGTTGATGACATTCTAGTCAGTGGTAATGATGTAGGGATGTTGCAATCAACTAAAATATGGTTAGAGAGTAAGTTCTCGATGCAGGACTTGGGTGAAGCATCTTTTGTATTGAGAATACAGGTCTATAGAGATAGATCGAGAAGATTGCTTGGTCTCACCCAGTCCACATACATTGATACCATCGTGAAAAGGTTCTCGATGGATGAGTCCAAGAGAGGACATCTACCGATGTGTCATGGCGTGTCCCTATCCAAGTCTATGTCTCCCAAGACTGATGCATAGATAGCGGCGATGACAATAATTCCTTATTCATCTGCGATTCGTAGCTTCATGTTTGAGATGATATCTACAAGTCCTGACGTGGTTTTTGCACTAAATGTAGTGAGTAGATATCAATCGAACCCTGGTCTTCCACACTGAAAAGCTGTGAAAGGCATCCTCAAGTATTTGAGAAGGACCAATAAGTTGTTATTGGTCTATGGCGGTGGAAAACTGAAATTAGAAGGCTATACCGACTCTAGCCTCCAAAGCAATATTGATGACCTGAAGTCAACCTCTAGGTTCATATTCTTGCTCAATGGTGCTGCTATCTCTTAGAAGAGTTCCAAGTAAGACAGTACTACTGATTCCAGCACTAAGGCAGAATACATTGCTGCATCAGCTGCAGCAAAGGAGGCAGTTTGGATAAAGAATTTCGTCCAAGAGTTGGGCGTCATTTCTAAAGGAGTTTCTCATGTCCCAGTGTTTTGTGACAACACGAGAGCCATTGCTCAAGCAAAGGAGCCAAGGTCTCATCAAAAGTCCAAACATGTATTGAGAAAGTACAACTTCCTCCGAGAGATTGTGGAAAGAGGAGAAGTGTCGATTGACAAAGTCGGCTCCATAGATAATGTTGCTGATCCACTAACTAAGCCTTTACCAGGACCATTATTCGAGAAGCATCGCGAATCGATGGGTTTGAAACATATGGGTAGTTGGCTCTAATGAAAGTGGGAGATTGTTAGAGTAGGTGCCCGTCGAGCCAAGTGTTGGCCGAGTGTTCACAATGAAATACTATGTATAAACAATCTTTATTTTAATAATATTTGAAATTATTTTTTTGGCACATCTTTATCTGTATACCCATGCTAGTTACATAGATAAAATGCTTGAATATACAAATAGCAGAAAGAATATGAGATGCTTATATGATGAGTATCATGAAACTCATATTTTCAATACTGTATTCTAAATAGTTCCTAGTCGATTCAGCCGCCGTTAAGAAGGATATAGACTGCTCGAGTTTGAGACTAGTATTTGCGATGTGTGTACCATGTTTCATTGGTAGAGGACATTGTGATGCCCGAGAATGCAGATAGAGTGCACTGAACAACCCTCCATAAAAGACTTTCCAAGTGGTTCTCACTTATCGAGTGGAAATGTCCTAGTTTATGGTTGTACACCATTAGTCCTTATGACCCGGGACAACATTAAGACTCTCTGTGCTAGCATTGCACTTTGACTTGTTTACCGACTTATATGGGGTCATCAAGTTGCAAGGTTGGGTGTTTTGTCGAAACATATAGGATTCGATGCAGTGTAGTCGGGGATTCACCGCTTACCTTCGGGTATGTATATCCTATGTGATCTCATGTATATGTAGTATGAAATCTCTGATAAGTGTATGGTGGTAGTTATGAAAAGGGTTTCATAGATTACATCATCGATGCAACTACGACATGACACATAGTATCGATTCTTTGACAGCTCTCGATATACCAATAGTTGTCGAATCGGTCCGGATATATGAGTTGAAGGGACCGTATTGTACGCTAACCATAATTGAATAGTTCTTGCAGGCACTTCCATGTGATACCTAGGGAATCATGTAAGCAATGCTGCTAGGTGTTTAACATGATTGGTTAAGTACTATCAGACTTGAGTTCTGACGTTCTTATTATCAAGGAGTTGATTATTAATAATGGAGCAATTGGGGTATGCTCATATAAGGACATGTTTAGTCCCGAATCACATGAAGATGTGAAACCACAGCTAGTTGTGTCAATGAACCATTGAGGGTCACACAAGTGCTAAATTTCTAGATCTCGTTGAGAAGTTAAAATAGTTCAATCTGTTGAACGGCTTATAAAAGAGTTTGTAAGACTAAATAAAAATAGAAGTATGACTTCTACAAGGAGAAATTAACTTTTAATTTGAGGAAGTGTTCCTAAATAAAAAATTGGCCAAATAAATAATGTATTTGAAAATTTGTGATTTTCACAAACATTATTATGGACTAAATTAAATTATTCAAGTGTTGAATTAATTAAACACTAGTGGGCCTAGTAGAGTCTAAATAATTAAATTAATTCAAGTGTTGAATTAATTAAATAACATTGGGTCTTATAGAGCCCAATTAGAAATAATTATTTAACTAGTGGGCTTGAGTAAATTCAAGTAAGGTCTAATTGAGCTCAAATATGTTTGATACATTTAAATAAAAGTCCATGGGCTTTGTAATTTTTACAAGCCCAAATAGAATTTCATGCATGAGAGGTGAAGGGTGGGATAATACTTTTTCAATATCCAAGGCATGGCATGCACATGCTTACTTTTAGTTTTTGCAAAACCAAGAAAAGTCATACTCCCCTTCTCTCCACTTCAAGATGGGCGAAACTAACATTCTGATTGATTTGATGTAGTCTGTTCGAGGTAAACTTATTGTTAGAGTTAAGCTTCAATGAGTGCGCAAGCAGAGTTGACTGTATTTCAGAAATAGCATTGATCATACTAATGAGGTTGGTCTGAACAGTCTGAATTTCTTCAAACAGGGCATCATTATCTGAAATACCAGGATACATGGCTCCGGATGTTTCTGGAATCTGCACCGTTCCTGTTGAGTAAAGACAACCATAGTGCCGTCAGTTTCTTTGGTTTCACGCGTCACCATTCCTGAAATATTTTCAGTTGTATGTTCATGTTGAGGCTGGGGAGGAGAAGAGACAAATGGAAGAACAAAAGTAGTAGAAGGTTATTTAGATTGTTGTTCAGCTGAAATAAAAATTTGTTCAGTTTCTTGCACAGCTGATTCTAAAACTAGTCCTTCAGTCGGTTGAGTAACTGTTTCTTCAGCTGGTAATTATTCAGTTGTAACTGAGTGCAGCTGAGCCTCTTCAGTTTGTTCAAAAACTGCCTATTCAATCATAACAACTGACTGAACTGGCTCTTTAGTTTCTCGAAAAATAGCCTTCTCGGCCGGTTCTTCAGAAATAACATCTTGATCGGCTGGTTTTTCAACAATAATAGGATCTACTGGTTCTTCCGTAACAATAGGTTGATTTGTCGGTTCCTCAGTCAAGACAACATCTTCAACTGATTTGGATGTTTCTAGCTGAAAATCAGAAGTGACTGATTTGATGACCTCATCAAGATTAGCCAATGATAATTTAGCTTCATAATAAAGTTTCGGATCAGCAGTTGAAGAGAGAAGTGCTGAAGATGATGATGGTTGAGCAGCTGATGTGGAAGGTTCAATTGCTTGTTGAGAAGATTCAGCAACTGTGTCCTTGGAAGGCTCTTGAACTGATGGTTCAGCTGGCTCTTCTGATGAATAATCTTGGGAGGATGCTGGAATGATCAGTTCTTGATCCATTTCCAAATTTTTGATCTCCATATGCAACGTGAGAATATCCGTGTCCAGTTGGTTATGCACAGCTATGTCATTGTATGCACTTGGACTAGTAGGATCATAGTTCAGTCTCAGTTGAGCAATTATCTTCTGTAGCTTCTTTGCTCTCAGTTGATTGAAGAAATTTTTATTTCACCCCAGAGCTTGAAAAATGGTAGATGCCTTGACTACCTTCATAACAAAATTTTCCAAATCAACAAATTTCTTCAGTTTTGACTTCTTCTGAAGCAGCTTGGCAAAGACTTCAATTCTGAATTTGACCCATTCATCATAAGCCTTGAAATTGTTTTCTGAAAAGTCATTGTTCTCTTGCCAAATTTTATCAATGTGCGTTTGGATTGCGTTGGTTGGCTTGGGCTCTTCTTGCATTTTGCCCTTGCCTTTTGAGTCAGTCAGGGCATGAGGAATGCTCAACCATGAAGTAGTAGCATCAATTTGTTCTCTGATCACTAGCCCCTTTGCTCTGGCAAGAGGTAGAGAGCTGTAGCCAGATATAGTGATCAGTGGAGCCTTAACTCAAGCAAGTTTCTTCTTTTCACTTGATTCGGTGACCTCCTACTTTGGTAGAATAGAAGACAGAGGTAACTGATCCTCAGTTGACGATTCAGTTGGAATAGCTTTCAGAGGGATAGCCTTGATAGGCTATTGAGCCCCCGACTGCATCAGTCTTTCTGTTGGGATGGTCCCAACTACAGCAGCAATTTTTGTCTTCAAAGTTCTTTGCTTCTTGATGATCTAGGGAGATGAAGTCATCTCAGAGTCAGTTTCACTGACAATCAACTTGCGCTTGATTATCTTTTTCTGAAGAGTCTTCTTTTTCTGAACTGACTTGGGAGCCTCTTGTGTCCCAATATCCTTCTTTACCTTCAAGAACAGCTCACGAGACATGTCTTGTTTCTTCTTTTATGGCTCGACATTCTTAGCAATTTTGTTGATTTTTCCAGATTCATCAGTCACCAGCCCTTTGACTTTCAGCAGATAGCTGTGCTGCACCGAATAACTCTTTGATTGCTTGGACAATTGAAACATATTCCTCAAGATGTTGAAATTATGTTCTTCCAGTTCAGTGTTCGACCAGCCATGATAGCAGTCATAGCTTGAAATTTTTCAAAATTAAGTGCAGCAAAGGATCCAGCCTTTGCTAAAAGCCCTTTGGCTACGATATATGCCAGCAGTTAAACCTCTGGCTTCAGCTCCTTCTTGAGATCGGAAACTTTGATTTTTTAACCATCAGCAGAAAGAAGGGTTTGCATCACCTCAACATCAGATGCATTTACTTCAGAGAGATTAACTATCCCATCAGTAGGCAGTTGAAATAGGTTGCAGAAGAAATCCTCGTAATGATCAGCAACTGACCATTTACAGTAGATGCGATACTGCTGGTTGTACTGACATAGCCGTTGGCATAGAGATCCCGAATCCCTTTAGTATAGATTTATTGGGAAGATAATCCCAAAAATTGTTTCAGTCCAGCTGCTTCCAATTTGATGAAGATGTTCTTCAAAGCTTCATCTGATATAGTCATAACTGAGTCAATGTTTATTGCATTGCGTTCATGACATGAGCTGGGATCTGGTTTGCCATTTGATTGAATGTTTTTCTGGGAGAAAGAAAACTTGAATTTGTTTTTCTCTGTAAATTTGAAGTAAGAGTAAGGAGAAAATATGAAATGGTGCGGGTATAGTACTGATGTAAGTGACTGTTCAAATAAATGCACACAAGTTAGTCCACGAAAATTTGAATTAAAAACGTGTGTACGTGTGTAGAGTATTCATGGATTGCGTGGGTCCACATTCCAAAATATTATTCGTTGAAAGACAGCAATTAATGCTTCGACAAACAGTCACATCATTTAATATAGAATATTAATCGATTTATTATTAACTTATCAGAGAAGATCATTTAGATCAGCAGGTGAATGACCAGTTGAAAACTTAGTCAGTTTAGTTGAAGGCCGACTGACAATTGTCTTCTCAGTTAACTTTTCAAATCTATATTCCCCCTCAATAAATGCATATAATTAAAACAAAGTGTAAGAAATACTCATTCTGAGTAAGTCAAAAGACGTTTCGATTGACTTAAGTCTCTTCATCTTCTTCATTATTAAATGTAGCATGTCTATAAGTAAGATAAAAAAAATATTATCAGATAACAACAGTTCAATACATCTAGTTCAAGCAATTCGGATGCCTGTAGCAGTACTCATAACTTAGTTACACAAAGAACACTTCCTCATCTGGAAACTTTGAAGAACACGTCTGGATGAAGGTCACGTCTTCTTGGGTTAAAGTTCAAGATCTCCAGTCTATTCGACGACACGGTTCAGTTCCTACTACCATGCAGAGAGCTGTAGCAAGAAAGTACTTCAGGCATTATGACGTCTTTCACGTTTCACAGCTTATCACTGATCTAGTTCTGATGCATGTGCTGCTGTGGAAAGAGTGCATCAGCTTGAGAAGATCTCTACTTTAGAGTCCTTCAGAGAACTGCATTGCCATGAACTGATTAATTCCTTAAATATTTGGCAAGATGCTGTAGGAAGTCTGAGTGATGTTGTATGGTATCAACTTCATTCTTAATCAAATCTTGATTTGTATCATTGTTGTTGTCTCTTTATCTTTCTGCAAAACTTAACTTTCATCAGTTGATAAATAGTTAACGAACTGAATCCAATAACTGATAAATGACTAACTAACATCAGTTGACAAACAGTTAACGAACTGAATAGTTTGTTAAAGAACTGAATATAATAACTGATAAATGACTAACTAACATCAGTTGAAAAAAAGTTAACGAACTGAATATAATAACTGATAAATGTCCAACTGGCATCAGTTGATAAGAATTTAAATAAAAAATGACAAACTGAATGAACAACAATTGACAAAGCAGTAATAAAACTGATAAAATTAAGATAAATCAATTATACCGAGTATATTGCGAAAGTGAGAATACTTAGTCTCTAGCAATGGTTTGGTGAAGATGTTAGCAGCTTGTTGTTCAGTTGACACATATTCTAGTCTGATAGCTTTCTTCTGAGCATGATATCTGATGAAGTGATGCCTGACATCAATGTGCTTGGTCCTTGAGTGAAGAACTGGATTGTAAGTTATTGCAATTGTGCTTGTATTATCACAAAATATGGGAGATTCTTTAGCATGACTCCATAATCTTTCAGTTATTGCTAAATCCAGAGCAGTTGGGCACAGCAGCTTCCAGATGCAAGGTATTCTGCTTGAGTTGTGGAAGTAGCTATGGATGTTTGCTTGTTGCTTAACCATGAGATCAGTCTGTCTTCTAGAAACTGACAAGATCCACTGGTGCTTTTACAATCTAGCTTACATCTTGCATAACCTGCATATGAATATCCAACTAAATTGAAAGAAAAGTCTTTAGCATACCATAATCCCACATATTGAGTGTCTTTTAGATATTTTAAAATTCTTTTGGCAACTGAAAAATGTGATTGCTTTGGATTTGCTTGAAATCTAGCACACATGCAAAAAACAAATACAATATCAGGACGAATAACAGTTAGGTACAATAATAAACCTATTAAACCTATGTGGATTTTCCTCTCAACTGATATTGCCCCATGATCATTGTCTAGTTTGACTGATGAACTCATGGGAGTACTTGCAGCTGAACATTTTTCCATGCTAAATTTCTTGAGCAATTCCTTCATGTATTTGGTCTGACTGATAAAAATACCAGTGTCCAATTTCTTCACTTGTAGTCTGAGAAAGAATGTCAGTTCACCCATTAACTCATCTCAAATTTTTCCTACATTAACTTGGCAAATTTCTATATAATATCATCAACATATATTTGCGCAAGTAAAATGTGATCATTCTTAGAGAATTTGAACAAGGTCTTGTCAACTGATCCAATAGTTAAATCATGATCAGTTAAAAATTTTGAAAGTGTCTCATAACAAGCTCCTGGAGCTTGTTTAAAATCATAAAAAGCTTTGTTCAAATGATAGACATTATCATGAAAAGAGTGATTGATAAAACATAGTGGTTGTTCAACATAAACTTCTTCCTACAACTGACCAATTAGAAATGCACTTTTTACATCCATTTGGTAGAATTTAAAGTTCTTGAATGATGCATAGGCAAGGAACATTCTGATTGCTTCAAGTCTTGCAATTGGTGCATACATTTCATCATATTCAATTCCTTCTTCCTGCCTATATCGTTGTGCTACAAGTCTTGCTTTGTTGTGTGCAACTGGACCATCTTCGTTCAGTTTATTTCTGAATATTCATTTTGTACCTATAATTGTTTTACAAACTGGTCTTGGAAATAAGTTCCAGATATTGTTATGGGTAAACTGATTTAGCTCCTCTTGCATTACATTTATCTAGTTAGGATCAGCAAGAGCTTTGTCAGTTTTCTTTGGTTCCAGTTGTGAGACAAAAGCATAATGAATGAACAAATTAAGCATTTGATTTCTTGTTCTTACCGAGTCAGATGAATTACCTATCACCAATTCTGGAGGATGTAATATCTTCAATCTGACCTCCGTATTTGTTGCTTCTATATCAAAAACCGCTTCTGTTGCCAACTGAATGTTTTTAATTTTAGTTGGAGCTGTATCAGTTGGTAACTGAATATCATCTGTTTGTTCCACTAAATGATTATCAGGAGCATGTTCCTGTTCAATTGATTGATCTAGTATTTCTGGTTCAGGTGTTTGATGGATATTTCTATTTGTATGATTTTCATCTTCATTATCATTCTCCAAACTGATCTCTGTAAAACGATCAACTAGCTCAAGTGGATCCGTTGGTTTATCAGTTATCACAGTTTCATCAAAAACAACATGAATAGATTTTTCAACATTTAAAGAGATTTTATTAAAAACTCTATATGCTTTGCTATCTGAAAAGTATCCAAGAAATATTCCCTCTGCAGATTTAGCATCAAAGGCTTATAAATGATTTTTGCCATTATCAAGCATAAAACATCTGCAGCCAAATATTTTGAAATAAGAAACCACACTTTTTCTTCCATGCCAGATCTCATATTGTGTTTTCACATGATTCTTATTAATCATTGATTTGTTCTGGGTGTAATATTTAATGTTTACTGCTTCAGCCCCAAACCTCTGAGAAATACCAGAATCAGCAAGCATTGTTCTAGCAGCTTCTTTAAAGGTCCGATTTCTTCTCAACTATACCATTTTGCTGAGGTGTTCTAGCTGCTAAGAGCTCATGATTGATTCCAGTATTTTCTAAAAAAGTTCAAAGATTTTGATTGATGAATTCAGCCCCTCTGTCAGATTTTATTCGATCAATCCCAACTGATTTTTCAATTAATAGTCTT
Source organism: Primulina eburnea (assembly GCF_022965805.1). Classification (NCBI taxonomy): domain Eukaryota; kingdom Viridiplantae; phylum Streptophyta; class Magnoliopsida; order Lamiales; family Gesneriaceae; genus Primulina; species Primulina eburnea. The sequence goes on along the minus strand of NC_133105.1, from coordinate 28,613,723 downwards.
TTGAAGAGCTTAATCAGTTTTGCAGCAGTTTGTTCTTTGGATTTGAGAAAATAACCCAAGTAAATCTTGAAAAATCACCCAAAATTACTAAGGTGTATTTCATTCCACCTAAACTCATGACTGGTATTGGACCAAAAAGATCCACCTGTAACAGTTCTAAGCATCGGGAAGAGGATTTACAACCACTGGTTTTTAATGAATATCATACTTGTTTACCAAACTGACATGCTGAACAAAATTTATCTTTTGAAAAATCTATTTTGGGCAAACCATTTACAAGATCATGGTTACTCAGATAGGCAATAGATTTAAAGTTTAAGTGCTTCAACCTCTTATGCCACAAACAGTTTTTAGAAGACTTTGAAGCAATAAAACAAACTGGTGCATAAGGTTGTTCAGTCTAACTGACTTTGTAAGTGTTTGCACAACGATTTCCAGCAAGGGTGACCTCATCAGTTGAGTCTCTAACTGAACAAGTGTGTCTGTCAAACTGAACTAAGAAATTATTGTCGCATAACTGACTGATGCTTATCAAGTTATACTTCAAATTCTCAACTAGAAAAAAACATCTTTAATTGTAAAATTACCATGGATAATCTTACCCTTACCCACAGTTTTACCTTTGGAGTTGTCTCCAAAATTGATATTTGCTCCAGTATATTTGATCAATTGAGATAGAAAATTTGCATCTCCTGTCATATGCCTCGAACAGCCATTGTTTGGATACCAAGTTGATTCTTTGTTTGTTCCTATTACCTACAATCACACAAAGTATAAAATTTTGGTACTCATATTCATTTGGTTCCTAAACTGATTAGTCCTTTAGGAACCCAGACTTGGACCAGTCTAACTGACTTCCCAGTTTCTGTGTTCCAAATGGTTTTTCTCGAATTCTTGGCAATATGTGTGTGATGTGAGGATGAAACAGTATGATTTATATCCTTTTTCAACTGACTGTTCTTTTGATATCGTTTCTGAACTAGCTTATAGTTGTAGTAATTGTAATAGACATTCCTTGAGTACTGATTTTTGTAACTGAATCATTTAGGTGACCAGTTTCTTGAATCAGTTGAACACTCAGGGCTATATCCAACTCCATACAATTTTCCTTTGTTCTTACTTTCAGTCAATTGAGCAGCTGGTTTACTTGGTTCAAAGAATTTATTTAACATAGTTGATTTTAAAAAGATAATGTACTTTCCTTTGTTTTTCAACATTGGTTTTATATCACTTGCAGAATTTTAATCATAACTGTTAAAGCCTAATCAAGTTTTATCAGCAACTGATTTTTATGAATTCTGCATTTCAGTCAATGCAACTGAAGACTTGTTCCAAGCTTGAATCAGTTCAGTACGTTTTGAAATTTCTCTTTTTAACTGACATATCAAAGATTGATTGTAATATCCCAAGTTTTTATTGTGCTATGATCAATGATTTCATGTGTTATGATTAAGGGATATTCATAAATTGATATGGTCAAGTTTTGGGTGATGGTTTTATGCTTGATTTTAAAAGGAGTTTGGTTGTTATAATTCATAATAAATGAGTGGTATAAGTAAAGGTTTGTTATTAAGTCGAGAAGAGATGTTTTTAGGTGATAGGACGGGGTAACAGAGTTAGGGTGCTGGCGGCAGCGCCGCCAGGTTGCGCGCGAGTGCGCTGCCCTGCGTATTTTTAACGAAATTGCTTTTCCAAAACACGATTTTAAGGTTGGGAATGAATTTATATTGCATTGTTTTGAGATCTATCTTCATTTCTTCCCTTCTCCTTCTTCCCGAAAGTTCTTTCCTCCAAATCTTCATCCAAGTTCAAGAATTTTTTAGGATTTCTTAGCATCTCCTAGTCTAGGTGCAAGCTACAATGTAATGCCCGGAAATTTAATCCTAGTAATCTGTAATTATTGAAATATAATTTGATATGAATATGAAAGGATTAATCGGGACATGAAATACAAGTACGTGTGAAAAGTGTGTGTATTTGTGCGAAGGACTCACGCACATGCGCGGACCAATGCGCGCACCTGCACGGACCATGCAGTAGGCTTCGTGCATATGCGCGGAGTGACACCGCGCATATGCGCGAAGGAGACAGTAGCCATCCCCGAAATGCAATTCACCTCGCGCACCTGCGCCGAGAGATGCGTGCATATGCGCGAGGCGATGTGGGCAGCACGCGCCGAGACATTAGTCTCGCGCATATGCGCGGAAACCAGGCGCGCATATGCGCGAGAGGCTGGGCGTGAATTCTCAAGCTGACACGTATTGATGTTTGCATGTAATATATATACATATATTGCTTCATTCTGAAAGTGAGAGAATCAAAATTGAGAGCTTCCGAGGGACGTAGCTTTTGTGATTTCAAAATTCCACCGTGCAGTATTCATCTGTCCAAATCGTAATCCGACTTCGGTACGGTAATCCTACGACGTAGGCTACAACTCGACATAAGTTTTGCTACGTTTTGACATGTTTTGAAATTATGCTATTGTAAGGCTCGAGAATTGTCAATTGGCATTGATGTGAGACTTGAAACCATGAGAATGCATGACATATAGAGTGGAATTTTTGAATCATGGCCGAAGCCACACCGCACCCGCGGTGTTAGAGATACAGCAACCGCGGTGCATTGAGAGGAAATTAGTGAAATTGTGCGAACAGACACCGCACCCGCGGTGCTAGCACGACCGCACCCGCGGTCATGTAAGGACCGCACCCGCGGTCTAGGTGCTGCACTGTTAGATTAATTTGCCGTGAGCACAGCGCACCCGCGCTCTTGAGTTGCCGCACCCGCGGTTTGCATGCGAAAATGCCACCTTTGAATTTCATGTTGACACATGGCTTGGGGTATATAAGCTTGCATGACATCTCATTTTCTTCATCTGATCAGCAAGTAGGAAACGAGAGAGCTTGGAGGGACGAGCTTTCATTCTTTTGATCTTTAACTTGAGAATTTGAATGATTTAGCCATCCGATTTATATTCCGAGTTAAGATTTGTGATCCTTGCATCGTTGGCTACGAAAGGATGTAAGTATATCTCATTTTCAGCATGATTCAGAATTGAGATGTTGGAGAAATTATGATTTGTGTTGTAGATATGTGTTCTTGGTATACCGAGCATCGTATATTTGTTATCAGAACGATTTTCGGACACCGTATACAAGCCTTGCGAATTTCCAGCATGTAGATCGATATTGATTGGAAGAATTAAGCATGTTATATTGTGTTTTGATGAGTATATTATGAAGATTATGAGTTGTGGCTATTGTATATATTGTTTTGTTGAGATTGAGTTGACCGGTTCCGAGAATTACGCCGTTACGCCGTCAAATTGTATTGAAACCGATTTCAGCTATGTTTGTTGAGTTGTGTGAGATGTATATTGATAGAGTGCACCTTGACTATGCCATTTCAGATTTGTATTGGCCATTGTGAACTCGAGACTTCGACTACGCCACCGACGATTCGGCAAGAAAGGTATAATTCATGTGGTCACGGGATTGCACAACTCGATTCAGATTTGATACGAGTTTCCCTAAATCACATACTAGATTGTTATTGCATTTGATTATGTAATGCTTTGTTTATTGATTTATATTTGAGTCCTGAGATAGGAGAGATTGGCAGACTTGCCAAAACTAGACGTTTCGGTGTATCGTCGCATAGGAGTAGATTTACTCTATGTGCAGACCCTCGATACAGAGTTGACCGAAGTCTAGGAATAAGACGTACCGTTGCCCCGAGTGGTTGGGTAGGTAACAGACCGTCTTATTCACACCGGGATCCCTAGATTAGAAAAGAGTCGAGTCAAGATTTGAATGTTGAATACAGATTTGTATTCTACTACATGTTTAGATTTATATTCATGTTACTTGATTTATGTTATGCATTTGTACATGATTTATTACATTGCAAAGCCACACCGCACCCGCGGTGTTAGAGATACAGCAACCGCGGTGCATTGAGAGGAAATTAGTGAAATTGTGCGAACAGACACCGCACCCGCGGTGCTAGCACGACCGCACCCGCGGTCATGTAAGGACCGCACCCGCGGTCTAGGTGCTGCACTGTTAGATTAATTTGCCGTGAGCACAGCGCACCCGCGCTCTTGAGTTGCCGCACCCGCGGTTTGCATGCGAAAATGCCACCTTTGAATTTCATGTTGACACATGGCTTGGGGTATATAAGCTTGCATGACATCTCATTTTCTTCATCTGATCAGCAAGTAGGAAACGAGAGAGCTTGGAGGGACGAGCTTTCATTCTTTTGATCTTTAACTTGAGAATTTGAATGATTTAGCCATCCGATTTATATTCCGAGTTAAGATTTGTGATCCTTGCATCGTTGGCTACGAAAGGATGTAAGTATATCTCATTTTCAGCATGATTCAGAATTGAGATGTTGGAGAAATTATGATTTGTGTTGTAGATATGTGTTCTTGGTATACCGAGCATCGTATATTTGTTATCAGAACGATTTTCGGACACCGTATACAAGCCTTGCGAATTTCCAGCATGTAGATCGATATTGATTGGAAGAATTAAGCATGTTATATTGTGTTTTGATGAGTATATTATGAAGATTATGAGTTGTGGCTATTGTATATATTGTTTTGTTGAGATTGAGTTGACCGGTTCCGAGAATTACGCCGTTACGCCGTCAAATTGTATTGAAACCGATTTCAGCTATGTTTGTTGAGTTGTGTGAGATGTATATTGATAGAGTGCACCTTGACTATGCCATTTCAGATTTGTATTGGCCATTGTGAACTCGAGACTTCGACTACGCCACCGACGATTCGGCAAGAAAGGTATAATTCATGTGGTCACGGGATTGCACAACTCGATTCAGATTTGATACGAGTTTCCCTAAATCACATACTAGATTGTTATTGCATTTGATTATGTAATGCTTTGTTTATTGATTTATATTTGAGTCCTGAGATAGGAGAGATTGGCAGACTTGCCAAAACTAGACGTTTCGGTGTATCGTCGCATAGGAGTAGATTTACTCTATGTGCAGACCCTCGATACAGAGTTGACCGAAGTATAGGAATAAGACGTACCGTTGCCCCGAGTGGTTGGGTAGGTAACAGACCGTCTTATTCACACCGGGATCCCTAGATTAGAAAAGAGTCGAGTCAAGATTTGAATGTTGAATACAGATTTGTATTCTACTACATGTTTAGATTTATATTCATGTTACTTGATTTATGTTATGCATTTGTACATGATTTATTACATTGCAAAGCCACACCGCACCCGCGGTGTTAGAGATACAGCAACCGCGGTGCATTGAGAGGAAATTAGTGAAATTGTGCGAACAGACACCGCACCCGCGGTGCTAGCACGACCGCACCCGCGGTGTGAGACCGCACCCGCGGTCATGTAAGGACCGCACCCGCGGTCTAGGTGCTGCACTGTTAGATTAATTTGCCGTGAGCACAGCGCACCCGCGCTCTTGAGTTGCCGCACCCGCGGTTTGCATGCGAAAATGCCACCTTTGAATTTCATGTTGACACATGGCTTGGGGTATATAAGCTTGCATGACACCTCATTTTCTTCATCTGATCAGCAAGTAGGAACCGAGAGAGCTTGGAGGGAGGAGCTTTCATTCTTTTGATCTTTAACTTGAGAATTTGAATGATTTAGCCATCCGATTTATATTCCGAGTTAAGATTTGTGATCCTTGCATCGTTGGCTACGAAAGGATGTAAGTATATCTCATTTTCAGCATGATTCAGAATTGAGATGTTGGAGAAATTATGATTTGTGTTGTAGATATGTGTTCTTGGTATACCGAGCATCGTATATTTGTTATCAGAACGATTTTCGGACACCGTATACAAGCCTTGCGAATTTCCAGCATGTAGATCGATATTGATTGGAAGAATTAAGCATGTTATATTGTGTTTTGATGAGTATATTATGAAGATTATGAGTTGTGGCTATTGTATATATTGTTTTGTTGAGATTGAGTTGACCGGTTCCGAGAATTACGCCGTTACGCCGTCAAATTGTATTGAAACCGATTTCAGCTATGTTTGTTGAGTTGTGTGAGATGTATATTGATAGAGTGCACCTTGACTATGCCATTTCAGATTTGTATTGGCTATTGTGAACTCGAGACTTCGACTACGACACCGACGATTCGGCAAGAAAGGTATAATTCATGTGGTCACGGGATTGCACAACTCGATTCAGATTTGATACGAGTTTCCCTAAATCACATACTAGATTGTTATTACATTTGATTATGTAATGCCTTGTTTATTGATTTATATTCGAGTCCTGAGATAGGAGAGATTGGCAGATTTGCCAAAACTAGACGTTTCGGTGTATCGACGCATAGGAGCAGATTTGCTATATGTGTAGACCCTCGATACAGAGTTGACCGAAGTCTAGGAATAAGACGTACCGTTGCCCCGAGTGGTTGGGTAGGTAACAGACCGTCTTATTCAAACCGGGATCCCTAGATTAGAAAAGAGTCGAGTCAAGATTTGAATGTTGAATACAGATTTGTATTCTACTACATGTTTAGATTTATATTCATGTTACTTGATTTATGTTATGCATTTGTACATGATTTATTACATTGCATGCATCCATGTTTTATACTGGGATATGTTCTCACCGGAGTTATCCGGCTGTTGTCCTGTCTGTATGTGTGCATGGCAACAGGTGGGGCAGGATCGGGGTCACGAGCTAGATGAGAGATGATGATAGCGTGGAGATCTCGGGCATTGCAGATTACTAGTGTTTCCTTATGAAACTTGTACTACTTATGTTTGTAGTGGTCATTTGAACACTAGTGAATGTTTGTACGAACAGACTTGTATGTACATTACGTTGTTTAATTTCTATCGAGATATGTTATGCTTTAATTAATACATTTGAATTAAAGTTAAAAGCAAAATTTTGACCCACATTTTCGAACAAAGATCCAATTAAATCCCAAAAGAATTGAGTTAGAGCCCGGGTCCCCACAGCTATTGTCAGAATTGAATAGGATTCAGATATGATGTTCTTGACATGTTAGACATCGTAAAATCGGAGTCAGATTAAGAAATAGACTGATTATGGAATTGTTATGATTTTCTGATTATAATCGGTTGATACCGGACAGATTTGAATTGTGGATTGATTATAGATTATATTGGATATGGTTTATAGATCGTAACTATTATCTGGTGAATTGGTATTGATGGGAATATTGAGATTGTACAGTTATGCCGTCAATTTTGAATTAAATCCAGATTGATCAGATTATTATGGAATTGACTGGTATATTGATATGAGATTATTGATATTGTCAGTACCAGACAGGCTTTGAGTTCAGGACTTCGACTGAGCCAGAAACCGACGAAAGAAAGGTATAAGTCAATGTGGTATTGGGAGATGGACTTGAGTCGGTTGAGACTTGGGTTTCCCTAAATCACATACTTTACTTTATTGCATTGATATTTGCATTGAATTGATGATATACTTGTTCTCTTGATTTTAGATGACAGGTAGTAGACGATTTATCTTGTGACAGAAGTGCCGGATAGTGGTGGTATCGCCACGGCACATTGCACGATGTCTCAAGATAGTTATTAAAGATAGAACTGCAGTCCATGACGGATAGGTCAGGACACCGGATGTTTGGTTATATCGAGTAATAGGAAATGGGAATTTGTCTATTACGGAATTCGATATAAGAATACCAGGATATTGGTTATATCGAGTAATAGGAATACAGTTCCTTCTATTACGGAATTCGATATAGGAATACCACATCTGGAAACCGGGATCCCTAGACTAGGATTGAGTCTAGTCTGAATTATGATTGATGTCGACAGTTTGATTTGATATTTTTTATGTTTCAGATTTTGATACATATTCATGTTACCTGATTACATGCTTTATATTGTTTATATGATTGCATGTTTCATTGATTTATACTGGGGATTATATTCTCACCGGTATATCCGGCTGTTGTCTTGTCTGTATGTGTACTTGACAACAGGTGGGACAGGTCCAGGGTCGAGGAGATGAAGAGCTAGATCGTGATTAGAGTGGTGGCACCGGACTTGGACTAGATATAGGGTTAAACACTTGACTTTAGTTTTAAACCCTAGTTTGAATAAATGTTGAAATACAGGATTTGTATTTTATATACTGATATGTATATATGTTGATTTCACTACGTTCCGCATAAAAAAAAAAATATTTAGACCCTGTTTATAATTGATTAATTAGTCCCAATGATGATTAAGAACTTGATTAGCGTCCGGGTCCCCACATACAAGGTAAGAGCTTAGTTATTCTTTGGTTTTGCAAGGAATTGTTGGGTTGAAAGGTTTCGTTGACTTGATGGATCCATGTATATATGGTGTTAATTCATAGTTTTTATGGTGTTTATTGTTGTAGGGATTCTTTTGAGGTCATCTTTGCAACCAAGTATTGATTGGGTAGTAAGTAGAGGCATTTCCTTGTGCTCACATGATATATATGTATCCAAGCCATTTTTATTGATGTCTAGCTTCTTTCATGGATATGTTATTGCCATATTTGTTGTTATATATATATTGATCCAAGAATTTTATTGATATCATTGATAAAGAAGCTAGCAAGCTATTGTGCTTATCAAGTGTTTGTTCAATTGTCCCAATGAATTTCATATGCTTCAATCCAAGGAATGATAGTAATTCATGCATGTCATTGGCCAATCACATGAAGAGTATCTCTCACAGTCTGGTATATATTTTCATATATCACAGAGATACTATCCATAGGTTATCTCTCACAGTCCGATATATATTTATATATATTAACAGAGATAACATTCACAGGTCACAGATTACAAATTACAGACTATCATTTCCTTTCATTGTTATCTCTCACAGTCTGATATATATTTATATATATCAACAGAGATAACATTCACAGATTACAGATCATAGAGCTATTGTTTCGTTTCCTTTAATTCATGTTATGATATACCATCTATATTTATTCTTTCATTATTGTTCATTGAAGATGGTATTGTTTAATGTTTATTGCCATTGCGATATTTCAAGCCAAGCCATATAAATATATATTTGTTATGTAAAGTTCTCTACTTACTGAGTTTTATCTCATTTCAGTTAATGTCATGTGATGCTGGTAATAAAAAGATTTGAAGCAGATTGTCCAAGGAGGATAAGTCATATAGATACTGTAATGGAAAAGTTTTATTTGATTATGTTAATGATTTTATTGGGATGTGTTGAACATTTAAAGTTTTAAAAATATCATGTATTTTATTATATGTAATATTGGTATTTGAATTAGATGTTTGAGATTATGAATTGTATGTATTGTAAGAAAATGTTTGCAATATATATACAGTATAATTATTTTTATTTTAAAGATAAATGCTTCCGCTGATGTCAGATTATATTTGAATTTAAAATGTGTTAAGTGGGGTGTTTCAATTGGTATCAGAGCAAAGTTCTTTGGACCATATATGACTTCTTCTGCCTAGGACAATCTGGTATGTTTTCGATCCTGCATCTATTTATTTTAACATTGACAGTTGATTCTATTTCATTGCCATTGACGTATTCTTTCATCCTATCCATGTTAACGTGAGCATATGTATAGGAAATGCCTCCCAATCGTAAGAATGTTGAAGGGGATGATAGTACCCCTCCCACAGACAAGACTACTCGGGTAGTAGATGAATTCACTAAGTTATTGCAAAAGCAAGCTAAGGTTCATGGTGAAAAGATTCAACAGTTATTGACTATGCAAACGACGATCCAAGGTCAAGTTCAAGAAAGAGTTCAAGGCACGACAAACAGTTCTGAAAATGGTGCAAATGATCGTTTCAGGCGTATGAACCCTCCTGATTTTATTGGTGGTCCTGATCCATTACTAGCTCTTGAATGGGTCAAAGCTTTGGAAGCCATCTTCGACTATTTGAAATTCACTGATCAGGAGAAGGTTGATTGTGCTGTGTTTATGTTGGTCAAGGCTACTCGTATTTGGTGGGAAGCCACCAAAGTGACTGTCAATGTTAAAGAACTGAAGTGGAACGAGTTTAAAGATTTATTTCATACCAAATATTTTTCAAAGGAAATTAAGGCCAAGAAGGTGAAAGAATTTCTTGAGTTAAGACAGGCTTCTTTGTCTGTTGCTGAGTACATATTGAAATTTGAAGAAGGTTGTTTATTTGTTCCGTTTATTGCCGAGAATGACAAGGATAAAGGTGAACACTTTATTCGTGGGTTGAAGCCCGAAATTATAAGGGATGTGCATATGTACAAGGTGGTGACATATCAAGAAATTGTGGAGAGAGCCTTACTTGCTGAACATGATGAACAAGAGATAAAGAAGGAAAGGCAGTTGAGGAGACAAGTTTTTCAAGCAAGAGGTCAGGGTTCAAGTGTAAATGTTCGAGGAGGTTATAAAGGCAAAGGCAAGATGGAGCAGCGTTGTAGGATTCCTTTGCCTCCTACAGATAGTGAACGACCATTGTGTTCCATGTGTGGAAAGCCACACAAAGGAGAATGTTTAATCGGAAGTGGTCGTTGCTATAGATGTAAGGAAATGGGACACACAGAATATAATTGTCCTCTTTCGGTTGGAAAAGGAAAAGTTCAAGGCAGAATCTTTACGATGACAAAAGAGGGTGCAAATCCTGATGCTTCAGTCATATCAGGTAATATTTTCATTTTGGGCAAAGAAGCACTTACCTTAATTGATACTTGTGCAACACATTCTTTTATATCTGAGGAGTTTATGCATACTATATCTGTTGAACCTACTGTGGTGCCTGTTGAATTTAATATTGTGTTGCCTTCAGGAGAAGAAATTTGGACAAATAGTATATTTAAGGCTTGTCCTGTGTTGATGGGATCAAGATTTTTGTATGCAGATTTAATTGTAATTCCAATGGTTGCATTTGATGTGATATTGGGTATGGATTGGTTGTCTTCTTATCGTGCTGTGATTAACTGTGTTAGCAAGACATTAAAATTTCTAGCAGATGATTATGAGAAGGATTTATTTGTGGGTGTTACCTCTTCATTAAGTATCCCTATTATTTCTTGCCTTCAAGCCACTAAATTGTTGCACAAGGGCTGTGTTGGTTACTTAGCTTCAGTTTTGGATACAAGAAAGGAAAGTAGAATACAGTTACAGGACATTGATGTGGTTCAAGATTATCCTGATGTATTTGAGGAGGATGTACCTGGATTACCACCTGATCGAGAAGTAGAGTTTGTTATTGATTTAATTCCAGGTACAGCCCCAATTTCTAAGGCTCCATACAGATTGGCTCCAACTGAAATGAAAGAATTAAAGAATCAATTGCATGAGCTATTAGATAAAGGTTTTATCCGTCCTAGTTATTCACCTTGGGGAGCTCCAGTGTTATTCGTGAAAAAGAAGGATGGATCATTGCGATTATGTATTGACTATCGGGAACTGAACAAGGTAACTATTAAGAATAAATATCTTTTGCCAAGGATAGACGATCTTTTTGATCAATTGCAAGGAGCAACAGTGTTCTCGAAGATTGATCTTCGGTCTGGATATCATCAATTAAAGGTGAGAAATGAGGATATACCAAAGACTGTTTTTAGAACGAGGTATGGACATTATGAATTTTTGGTGATGTCTTTTGGATTAACCAATGCTCCTTCAGTGTTTATGGATTTAATGAATCGTGTTTTTACGCCGTATTTGGATACTTTTGTCATTGTTTTTATCGATGACATTTTAATTTATTCTAAGACACGAGAATTTCATAGATATCATTTGAGGATTGTGTTGCAATTGTTGTGGGAAAAACAATTATATGCAAAGTTCAAGAAATGTGAATTTTGGTTAGAACAAGTGGCATTTTTGGGCCATATTGTTTCTAAGGAAGGAATCTATGTAGATTCTTCTAAGATTGAGTCTATTAAGCAATGGTCCATTCCAAAGACAGTTTCGGAGGTGAGGAGTTTTCTGGGTTTAGCAGGATATTATCGAAGATTTATAGAAAACTTCTCAAAGATAGCATTGCCATTGACGAGTTTAACTTGTAAGTCAGTCAAGTTTGAGTGGACTATAGCATGTCAACAAGCATTTCAATAGTTGAAAGATAAGTTGTGGGGACCCGGACGCTAATCATCTTCTTAATCATCGTTGGGATTTAATTATCAGTTCTGATAAACAGGGTCTAAAATTTTTTTTTCTTTTTAAAAGGTAAATGCGGAAGGTAATGGAATCTAAATAATATACATCTCAGTATAAAATACATTTCAGTATAAAAGTACAATACTGTACTAACTAAGTCTAAGGTTCAGTTACTAAATTCCAGTAATAAAACCAAGTCTACAATATGTCCGGAATCACCACGCTAACTCGTCTTCTCTCATCATCTTCTTGACCCCGATCCAGCCCCACATGTTGTCATGCACACATACAAAACAAGACAACAGCCGGATAACTCCGGTGAGAATAAATCCCAGTATAAAACATGGTAAACATGCATATACATAAAGTAAATCATGAAATATTCTATCATGAATAAACTTAAAACCAATAGATTTCATAATCTGTGAAATCAACTCAAAATAAGCATGCAACTCAAATCAGATAAACATGCTGCTCAAAATAAATCATAAAAACATACTATCATGACTGAAAGCAATATAAAAATGAGTTTCATAGTCTATGAAACTACATCCATAAACACATGCAGTTCTAGTCAAATCATGTCTAGACTCGACTCAACTATAACTCTAGGGATCCCGGTGTGAATAAGACGTCACTGTCTGTCACCTACCCTCCCAATCGGGGTGACGTACGTCTTATTCCTAGACTTCGGTCATATCTGTATCGAATAATCTACAATAGGAGGGTGTCTGCTCCTATGTAACGATACACCGAACGTCTAGAAGTCTGACTATCTGTCAAACTTTCCTATCTCAAATGCAATGAATAAAGTCTATAAACAAAGCATGTTCTTTCCAAAAGATTTGAATATAAGTCTATAAACAAATCATAATCGTATCAAAAGATAAACAATAATCAAGTATGTGATTTTATTGGGAAACTCAAATGAGATCTGATTTGAGTTATGTCTTCCCAGATATCACATGAATTATACCTTTGTCGTCCCGGTCTGACGAAGACGAAGTCTCGAAGTCAAATCTGTCCATAAAAATCTGATAATAAATACAATATCAGTATATATCTCAGTTCAGAATATGTTCTGATCAATACTCAAATCGGTATACAATCTGATCAAAATCAACAGTATAACCATGACTCTCAATCATTATCATATCTGATCAATCTAAATCAGCTGATGTTTCGACGGCATAACAATACAATCTGAATAACCCCGTCAATTCTGAACATCACAAATATAATACGGGAACTCATAATCTGTGTCAATATAATTCATACTCTGAATACTAACACAATTCTGATATAGAATCTCAGTCAATATCTTTCAAAAATCATAACAATTACAGAAACGATCTGTTCTTTAATCTGTCTTCAATTCTATAATGTCTACGGTAGCTGAAACACCATATCTGAATCATACTCAATTCTGCCAATATCATAAATTCAAATCTTGTCTAAACGTAACAAAACTTACGTCCAATTGTAGCCTGCGTTGATAGGAACACAGTACTGAAGTCGGATTCAAAATCAGACGGACGGATTCCTCACAATCTCCAAATCTTCCCTCGGTTCCTTTTTCCTTTCTCTTTCTTATTCTGAAGGAAAGAATCGTGTATACATATATATATATACATATGTTGCATGATAAAAGGGCAAGTGGCGTCGTGCATGTTCTGCACGTTTCGCGCATATGCGCGCACAAAGTCGCGCATATGCGCCGGTTGTTCAAACCAGCACTCTGACTTCTCGCGCATATGCGCCACTCTTCTCGCGCATATACGCCGAACCTACTGCCCCTCCCGTGCATGTGCGCCAATTATGTCGCGCATATGCGCCAATGCTACTGGACGTTCATCGCATGTGCGCGCATTCAAGTCGCGCATGTGCGCGCATGGTTCTGTCTTCCTCGCGCATGTGCGCCGATACATGTCGCGCATGTGCGCGGGGACTTCTCTTTAATTTTCTTTTGTCTTTCCCCGTCCGATCCGTTCCGTCTATAATCATATCAATTATCATCCATGATTATAATAATCATTTCCAAATCTTTTCAGATTAACCGGATTAATTTCTCGGGCCTTACATTTTTCCCCTCTTAAGTCTGAGTTCGTCCTCGAACTCGCAAGTAATCAATTCAGATATATCAGAAGAAATGTATACAGAGTTTTAAATCGAAAACTCATCTCAATAAATCTATTCGAAAATCTCAATCTCATATCAGATTCTATCTCTCAGATAGTTTCTTTGAGATTCTGACAAAATTAATCTCACAATACTAGCTATATAACATCTGTATATACCAATTAACAGCTCATAACAAATCAATACTATTAGCTGTTATCTAATCTGTTTATCCCAGTCAAGGATATATTAAATCTCTGGCTCCAATTACCAATCGTCACTATCTGACGTTGGCATATTAAGTCTGTCTGGTCTGAGCTATCTTCATTCTTTTCTGAATTAGCTATCTTTTTCTTGGTCATGTTCCTGACCGTATCAGATCTTATCTCAGATATCTCCGAGATATTATTCTTATACTACTGAAATCTGTAGTACTTACTGTAAAATGTCTCGTTTGTAATTATCTCATTACTCACCTGAGGACTATCATTGTACCATAATTCATAAAATGATAATATGTCATATCAATTAGTGCTAACATCCAACACCACAACTTTACCAATATCGTCCAATATCTCGATAATACACTCTGGCTATCTGTCAGTCGATGAATAATATCTGAGAAAACTTATGGTACGTTCTGCCACAAGTACAAGATCAAGTACATTCACAATCTGATATACTCTCTTTCAGCATTCTGGTTACTCTGACCACTTTTATGACATCGATCTGTGTCGTTTGGTCATGTTTGTACATCATCTTGTACAAACTGATAGATATAGATTGAACAATCTGTCAATCACAATCATATCATATTTCAATCTGTAGAAAATGACGGTAATTTCATTACGAAAACTATAGAAATGTACTCCCATTTCTATTTAGAACTATACAATTCTGAAATAAATCTTCTGATAACTATCTTTCTGTCTTTTCTGTTAGCGATTCAGACATATCAATACAATTTCTGCCAACATTTCAGTACAAATCTGTCACAACTGACTTAATCTGTCTATATCAAAACTGTCTGTTCGAATATCATACATTCTCAGTCACAAACATGACAACTGAAGTCACTACAACGCATTTCTGACATTATCTGTGATTTCAACTTCGAACTATTCGGCATAACAATTAGTTAATAATAAAAATTAAAGAAGAAATACCTACCTGGTATTCGGCTCTGACCACCAATATCAATTCTGTTATACAATACTGAAATATTCTGATATCACAAGCTAGTCAATTTCATACAAAACACAAAATCATATATCTGTTACTCTAATCGATGCTCCATTCTGATTATCAATCAAGCTCTGAACATTCTGATCGCATTTCTGAACAGCTGTGCCTCTCGAAAACAACTCTGATACAATTGAGCTGTATATATTCTCAACGGTTCACAACAATCTGTATCATATACGGATTCAAAACAACAGTAATATCAAATCAGATACAAATATCAGTAACCTATACAGATCTAGTGAGTTCAGTGAACTCATAAAACAATGATTTCTGGTAAATATCTTCATGTCATTCTGATCAACTGCTATATCTTATCTGCAAATAAAATGTGCTCCCAAACAATATAAAATATCATGACTACTGATTTAGAACAATAACAATACTCAACAGATATAAAGCAATAATCGAATAAAATAATCTGCCAAATCAGACACAATAATTTCTGAAATTTCTGATATTTCTGATCTCCATATCTTTCAGTCACTAATCATAACCCCCGCTGTATCAAAATCAATCTGCATACCAATTTCAGATATCGCATACTCTGAATACAATCTGTTTCAAGCGAAATTCTTATCAGAATAGTTTCTGTATACAATAATTCTAATTCTCAGAATATTCACTAAAATCTTCAAATATTCAATTCTTTCAATTTGGTATGTATTATTCTGTAGATTCAATATCATTCTGTACTGAATCTAACATACAAAAAATACCTGATCTACATTCAATTTCTGAAGTCTATTTTTTTTTTTTTTTGAGATCACATAAATCTGATATCTTATCTGGGCAAACATCTGCCAACTCATATATCACTGGCAAATCTGCCAATGCTAGGCTCGATTTCAGTGGATCTACTGAATACATAAGGATGCAATCTACTCCTTTCTGTATTAATCGAGTCATATACAATACAGATATCAAAGGAATTCTAAATCTAGAATCCTTATCGTGGTATCTCCAGTGATCAGTCATCTCTGGTCTGACTCTTACCATTTCTGGAAAAATTCTACAATATGTCTGTACTTGTTCAGCATATACATATCAATAATGCGTTCAAATCAGAAAACACAAGTACATCATAATCTATCTCTATTTCATTCTCATCTTACTGTAGTATACAATATATACAGAAATCTCTGATATCAACATTTCCTCAACAAGCAAGGACATCAATACTACAGTACAAACAAACCCAACAGATATAGCATATCTCCATGCGACTCAGTCAAAGATATTCTTAACAAGTGCATTAGTATATCTCAATACATATGCAATAGAATCATAAAGAATAATACCTGTTGTGAATTCTGGATCTGTTTCTCAATTAAACTCTGTTTCCTACAATCTTCGGGAACGCTTCTGGGGACAAACTTTAGCAAAGTGTCCCGGCTGTCCACAAATATTACATCTACCAGTCACTCCCTGGCATTGCTCGGTGGGATGTCTCCCTCCGCAACTCCTGCAATATACTCTAGTATGGCTCGGACTAGAACCATTGGAACTCGAGGAACCACTCCCTAACTTCTTGAATGGATTCTTTCGAGCTTTCAGCAAATCTTGCTTCCCACTCGTACTGCCGCGATCAATTCTGAGAGGGGATTGCTGTGTCTGGGGCTGCTTCACACACAACCTCCCTAGCTGTCTAATCAGACTCGCCTCAGCTCTCTTCGCTCTACTCAGGATGTCAGCAAAATGGTAATATCGCTGCAGATTCATAAATGCAACTACCTCCGAATTCAACCCTCTGATGAACTGATTTACTATAGCTTCATCATTTCCAGCTATCTGAGGAGCAAAATGCAGTAGAGTAGAGAATTTGGCGGTATATTCATCAATATTCAACTGACCTTGGCTCAAATTCTCAAACTCTGCTTTCTTGTCCTCTCGGTACGAGGCTGAGAAAAATCGTCGATAAAATTCAGTTCTGAATATTTCCCACGAAATCATTGTACCTCTCTGTTCCCACATTCTTCTACTGGTAATCCACCAACTCCTGGCGGCTTCTCATAACTGATAAGGTACCATTTTAACTGTCTGTTCATCTGTACAATCAAGTAAATCGAACAGTATTTCTATGTCATCAAACCAGTTCTGACAATCTTCGGACGTCTCGATACCATTCAGAATCGGCGGGTGCAATAACTGAAATTCTTTTATCTTTCCTTCTAGCTGAGTTTCTGATGCATCTATTTGTTCAGACGAAGTACTGCCCTTTTCTGAAATTTTCTTCGAGGCGGTATATCTGATAATCAAACAGATTAGTACATAATCTATACAATCTGTCTCAGCCCTCCTCTGATCATATACCTCTGATCCAGACTCGGTTCTGATTCAGGCTTAGTAATTACATGCTGCAATCAACTCAGATAACAAACAACATGTAATAGGGAAAGCAATAAATCATGCTAGCACAAATCATGCAAGTCAACATTGACATAAATCTCATGCTAGCAATCACATGCAAGGAAGACAATTCAATCTACCCCGCTCATTCTCTACTATCTCATTCTAAAAGATCTATCAGTTCTGACTATCTCAATATAAAGGATCTATCGCTCTGATACCACCTGTTGTGGGGACCCGGACGCTAATCATCTTCTTAATCATCGTTGAGATTTAATTATCAGTTCTGATAAACAGGGTCTAAAAATTTTTCTTTTTAAAATGTAAATGCGGAAGGTAATGGAATCTAAATAATATACATCTCAGTATAAAATACATTTCAGTATAAAAGTACAATACTGTACAAACTAAGTCTAAGGTTCAGTTACTAAATTCCAGTAATAAAACCAAGTCTACAATAAGTCCGGAATCACCACGCTAACTCGTCTTCTCTCATCCTCTTCTTGACCCCGATCCAGCCCCACCTGTTGTCATGCACACATACAAAACAAGACAACAGCCGGATAACTCCGGTGAGAATAAATCCCAGTATAAAACATGGTAAACATGCATATACATAAAGTAAATCATGAAATATTCTATCATTAATAAACTTAAAACCAATAGATTTCATAATCTGTGAAATCAACTCAAAATAAGCATGCAACTCAAATCAGATAAACATGCTGCTCAAATCAAATCATAAAAACATGCTATCATGACTGAAAGCAATATAAAAATGGGTTTCATAGTCTATGAAACCACATCCATAAACACATGCAGTTCTAGTCAAATCATGTCTAGACTCGACTCAACTATAATTCTAGGGATCCCGGTGTGAATATGTAGTGCCCAAATTCAGTAAACGTATTACCCATGCATTTATTTAACTATTAAATCATTTAGTTATTTTTAAATGAGTTTTAGCCATGCATAATTTTTGAAAATCCATTATTTTAAATTATTTATGTGCATGTGATGCACGTTAAAAATGCTTTCTTCAAGTTTCATGTTTCAGGCGATTATACGAGGCGGGATCGAGGAAGAGACCCGATGACGATCTTTGGCAATTTTAAAAGACGGTATTTTATTTTTAGTGGAGTGGGGCATTTTAAATAATTTATCTAGTTTTAGTAATTTAAAAGCCTAATTTGACTATTAGGAGATTTTGGAGACTTTAAAGTTTTAAGGAATTGTCTCTTGTGCACTTTATTTCAATCACACGATTTTTATTTAAAGTTAGTAGTGGGTTAATGCCTTGATTGGTTGTTAATTAGTAATTAAGTAAATTATTGTCCCTAATTAACACCCTAATCTCCTACCCACTACACAAAACGCACGCACACACACACTTTACACACACCACTCATGACACTCAAGCATACACACACACAATTTTATTTCTCTCTTCACTTCATTCTTTTAAAAGAAAACCTAGGGTTCTTGAGAAGCATAGCAGCCGCCCCCTCCCTTTAATTTCCAGCAAGGTTTTGTTGCATTTTATTCAAATAAATCGGTGCCACGTTCGTCCCGGATCAAGCCTCGCTCCATCTCCGCTTCGGTGTCGTCGTTACGGTATCTTTTAATATCAAGGCACGTATATTCTGTTCTTTCTGCATCGATCTTGTCATAGTATGCGTTGTGTATTTTTAGGCGTGAAAATCCATGTGTGACGTTCGTCGTTTGAGCGGAAAATGGTTTGAATGCGCTTGAAATACTTTTTAGATCTAAAATCTCGTAACTCACTGTTCTGTTGAAAACTGCGATTTTTCTGTCGGGATTTTGAGAAAACTTTCAACAAGAAAATTGTATAACTTTTTGATGTCTTCGATTTGATATAAAATTCGAGATTTTTGGATGAAAATTGAGTGAGTTATGATGTTTTTCGTGGGACTGCTCAAACTGCGTTTTCAGAAAAGTTATGATATTGATGTATCCTTGAAGTTTAATTGTTGCAGGCTTCGTTGGGGATCGACGGGTGATCGTTGCTGCGTATAGGTACCTTTTTTATGTTATTTGGATGGTCACTAATGGTTCATTTCGGGTCGATAGGCACTAAGTTGAAACAAGAGTCGTAGGAAGTAACATTGTGTCGAATTTTGAGTTGTGTCGTTGTTGTTGATGGTTTGTCACTCTTGGGGTAATGATAATGTTTACTTGGGTTTGGTATAATGCCTTAGTATTCTAGGAACGACTCATGGTGTCATTTCATAGTCCGTGTAATCGAGTCTAGGATGTTCAGCAAAGCATGTACAGAATTTTCGTAAGTTCGCGATCACAGTGGGTACACGGACCCTGACACGGGGTCCGTGCCTTTGTTTTATTCTCGGCGTCTTTTTCCAGTATCTACACGGACCCCTACACGGATGAGGGCACGGGGTCCGTGCCTTTGGGTTTCACTTAGTGTATTCTTCCAGTGCCTACACGGATGTTCACCCGGACCCTGACACGGGGTCCGTGCCTTTGCTTCCTTTCGGTGTCTACTTCCAGAGTCTACACGGATCCCTACACGGATGTAGGTACGGGGTCCGTGTCCTTCGTTTTTGGGAAAAATAATTTAGTATGCTTTGAGGTTAGACGTCATAGTTTAATGCAAGGTTTATCAAGGTCGCGTCATGGGAAATTTTAGTATGCCTAAGTAATGATTGAACTCGAGAGTAAGTATGATTTCTACGTTAAGTTATGCAAGTTAAGTATGCAATTTCATGTTAGTGTGTGCAGCAACGGCCCCAGTCGAAGTCCAACGAATCTCTCAACGGCATGTAAGTATGTACGACGTGCAATGAAAATATTTTAAGTTTTTGAGGTATGCTAAATGTCTTGTGACCAAATTATGAATGGGTTTGGAAGTCGGTGAACGTGGCCGAGGACCTCTCCACCCCGTTAAATTATGAACGGGTTAGATCGTGGTTGGAAAGCGCTAAATTATGAACGGGGACCAACCAGCCCGTTAAATTATGAACGGGGATCTCATGTATGCGGCAGTGGATACGTCCCTGTCAGCCCAGTACTGTGATGTGTGTGATCAGGCGTTTATTATGTATGGGTCACTTGCTTTGAAACATCCTCTACGAAAATGATGAAGTTACGTATGTTCAAGTATGCAGTATGTTTATGAAAGTTCATGTTGATGGCACGTCTAGTTATGTATGTACGTATGATCAAGTTTATTATGCAAGCTCAAGTTTCAAGTTATGTACGTTCTATTTTTAAGATGCATGCGATTTTATTATGTAGTACTCGTTATCCCAATTTATACGTGTTGAGTCTTTAGACTCACTAGACTTGATCGATGCAGGTGACTATGTTGATGAGGAGACGGGAGGTGGAGACCAAGGGGCAGGCTTGGACTGAGCGGGAGGCTAGACCCGAGGACCGCCTACGTTGTTTTAAGATTTTAAGAAAATACATTTACACTCTAATTTTATGATTGGATTGTGAGACATTTCGAGACCGCTTGTCTTTTAGCAAATTTTAGTTGGTGATATTGATTTCAAATGTTATTTTAATGAATGATGAGTGACGACCGTATGGATGTGTAGATTTAAGAAATTTTTTTTAATTTTTCCGCAAATTTTAAGTATGATAAGTACGGTTCGTTACAGTTGGTATCAGAGCGGTGTTCTTGTAAAGGGTCACGCCTACTGCCAGTCGCAAGAAGCTCACGAAGTCACACCTCAAGTCTGTAAGTTTAAAGTTTTGCATTATGTTATGTAGTAAGCATCAAGTTATGATTTCAGTACGTGCATGTTTTAAGTTTGATTTACGTGCATCATAAAATATTGAGATATGTTCATGCATGTTGGGTTTACGTGTTGGATAATTCACTGGAACAGTATGCCTCCTAGACGTATGATCGACCGTGAAACAAGAGATGAGGACAGAGAGCCTCGAGTTGAGGAGAGGGCCAATCCGCAACCCCCACCACCTCCAGATATGCAGGCTCAGATGCTTGCTGGTATGACGCAGTTCTTCGCACAGTTTGCGGGGAACCAAGCTACAGCAGCAGGTGCAGGGGCGAGACCCCAACCGGAAGCAGTGTATGAAAGGTTTAGGAGGATGAGCCCAAGGAGTTTTCGGGTACCACTGACCCGATGGTAGCCGAGGAATGGATTAAGTCCATAGAAGTGATATTCGAATTTATGGAACTGACTGATGCGGACAGGGTCAGATGTGCCACGTTCCTTCTGACAGGGGACGCAAGATTATGGTGGGAGAGTGCATCAGTGGCAGTCAATTTGCAGGTGCTGCCTTGGAATGGTTTTAAGGAGGTCTTCTACTTCAAGTACTTCACTGAGGAAGTACGAACCAGACTCACCAATGAGTTTATGACGCTGCGGCAGGGGGACAGTATCGTGGCAGAATTTGTTAGGAAGTTTGAGAGGGGATGTCACTTCGTGCCCCTCATTGCTAATGATGTCCAGGCGAAGTTGAGGCACTTCTTAAATGGTTTGCGGCCAATCCTGCGCCGTGATGTGAGGGTAGCTGGCCCTACTACTTATGCAGTTGCCGTTTCTAGAGCTCTGGCTGCAGAGCAAGATCTGAGAGATATCGAGATGGACAGGCAGGGCAATAGGCCATACCAGGCACCACCGCAACACCAACAGCAACAACAGCAGAGACCCCAGTTTAAGAGGCCGTTTCAGGGGCCGCCTGGGAAAAAGCCTTATCCAGGACCGCCAAAGGGCAAGGGTCCAATTCAGCAGCAAGGGGCGCCTCAGAAGCCCGCTATCTTCCCAGTGTGCCAGAAGTGCAATCGCCAGCATCCCGGACAGTGCCTATGGGGATCCGGGAAATGTTTTAAATGTGGAGCTACAGATCACGTGCTGAAAGAGTGCCCACAGGGGAAGCAGCCAACCCAGGGAAGGGTATTCGCCATGCATGCTCAGGAGGCGGACCCAGACACCACCTTACTGACTGGTAAACTTTTCTACCTAAGCTCAGTATTTTTCTGCCTTGCATGTGGAATTTTTACTTGGGATTATTAGCATGCTAGTAATATTTTGTTTGCCTAGGGTTATTGAGTTCTATTGTGCTTTAGGTTTATGTTAGAAATTTTTGGAAAATAAGTGTTGTTGTACTAACGCATCTCAGGAAACATTTTTATTAAGAGATTACCCACAACTGTACTGTTAGACTCAGGAGCCACTCACTCCTTCGTATCAGAGACGTTTGCTAATCATTTGGACCTCAAGTCCATTGGCCTAGACGTGAACTTTTCGGTGACAGTCCCGTCAGGGGAAGAGCTGTTGGCTACCAGTGTGATCAGAGACGTTGATCTAGAACTACATGGCCACCTGGTATATGCAGATTTAATCCTATTGCAGATGCCAGAATTTGACATTATCTTGGGCATGGACTGGCTGACAAAGAACAGAGTCTTAATCGACTTTCAGAAGAGGTCAGTTTTGGTCAGACCGCCGGGCATGGAACGGTTTCTCGTCGAACCAGCTAGATGGAGAAGCTTCCCTCGCATGATTTCGTGCATTCAGGCGAGGAGGTTGATCTCCAAGGGGTGTCAGGCCTTCTTGGCTAGTATTATTTCAGCGCCTGACGTGCCCACTCCATCTTTATCAGAGGTGCCGGTAGTCAGAGACTTCCCAGACGTCTTTTCTGATGACGTCACAGGCCTTCCACCAGAGAGAGAGGTGGAGTTTGCAATCGATCTCGTGCCAGGCACAGCGCCAATCTCTAAGGCACCATACAGATTAGCTCTAGCTGAGATGTTAGAGCTCAAGCAGCAGATTCAAGAGCTCCTCGACAAAGGATTTATCCGCCCTAGTTTCTCACCATGGGGCGCACCAGTGCTCTTCGTAAAGAAGAAAGACGGAAGCATGAGACTATGCATCGATTACCGTGAGCTGAACAAGGTAACGATCAAGAATAAATACCCGTTGCCTAGAATCGAAGACTTGTTCGATCAGTTGCAGGGAGCTACCGTGTTCTCTAAGATAGATCTTCGATCAGGGTATCATCAGCTAAAAGTGAAGGATGCTGATGTCCACAAGACGACCTTCAGGACCAAGTATGGGCATTTCGAGTTCTTAGTAATGCCATTCGATTTGACGAATGCTCCAGCAATTTTCATGGACCTCATGAATCGAGTGTTTCAGCCCTACCTTGATCAGTTCGTCATAGTGTTTATTGACGACATTCTCATATACTCGAAGAGCCATGAGGAGCACAACCAGCATTTGAGGACAGTATTGCAGACCTTGCAGAGTCGCAAGCTATTTGCGAAGTTCAGTAAGTGTGAATTTTGGCTGCAGAAAGTTGCATTTTTGGGGCATATAGTATCTAGCAGTGGTATTGAGGTGGACCCAGCGAAGGTATCAGCCGTTAAAGAATGGGTTGAACCAAAGAACGCATCAGAAATCTGCAGCTTTTGGGGTTTAGCCGGTTACTACCGTAAGTTCATTAAGGGATTTTCGTCCATAGCAGTGCCGCTCACTTCACTAACCAAGAAAAATGCTATGTTTGTGTGGAGTGAGGAATGCCAGAAGAGCTTCGACACTCTGAAGCAAGCTCTTATTTTAGCGCCAGTACTAGCCATGCCGTCAGGGCAAGGGGAGTTTGTGCTTTTTACTGATGAATCTAAGCTCGGTCTAGGCGCAGTGTTGATGCAGCAAGGTCCGGTCATAGCTTATGCCTCCAGGCAGTTGAAGGTGCATGAGAAGAATTACCCGACGCATGACTTGGAATTAGCCGAAGTCGTCTTTGCGTTGAAGATTTGGAGGCACTACCTATACGGCGAGAAATGTCAGATTTTCACTGACCACAAGAGTCTCAAATATTTCTTCACGCAGAAAGAGCTGAATATGAGACAGAGGCGGTGGTTGGAACTTGTGAAAGATTACGACTGCGAAATTAGCAACCATCCGGGGAAAGCTAATGTGGTCGCAGATGCCTTGAGCAGAAAAGTATCGGTTGTCGCTCAGTTGTCAGCTCAGAGACCACTACAGTCGGAGATTCAGATATTTGGTCTAGAGATTTATCGAGAGGGCAGAGCTCCTAGACTGTCTAATCTGATAGTCAAATCTGGTTTGCTAGACCGTATCCGGGTAGGTCAGTCTTCAGATGAGCAGTTACAGAAATGGAGACTGAAAGACGAAGCCAAGGGCAGTGTGCTGTACACAGTTTCAGACGGCATTGTGAGATACAGAGGAAGAATGTGGGTGCCTAGTGTTGGTTCGATCAGACAGGATATTTTGACAGAGGCACACGCATCTCCGTATTCCATTCACCCAGGAGGTACCAAGATGTACAAAGACCTACAGTTATTGTATTGGTTGCCAGGGATGAAGCGAGACATCTGTAGATTCGTATCAGAATGTCTCACTTGTCAGCAAGTAAAAGCTGAACATCAGAGACCAGCAGGGTTGGTTAAGTCACTCCCCATTCCCGAGTGGAAGTGGGAGAACATTACTATGGATTTCGACGTTGGGTTGCCGAGATCAGTCAGAGGGTCGAATTCCATTTGGGTTATAGTGGACCGACTCACGAAATCAGCACATTTTCTACCAGTGAAGACGACTTTCTCCATGACGCAGTATGCGGAGCTTTATCTCAGGGAGATCGTTCGTTTACATGGATTTCCAGTTTCAATTGTGTCCGACAGGGACCCAAGGTTTACGTCGTCCTTCTGGAAGAGCATACATGCAGCCATGGGGACAAAGTTGCTTTTCAGTACAGCTTTTCACCCGCAGAAAAATGGCCAGTCTGAGCGAGTGATTCAGATTTTAGAGGATTTGCTGAGAGCGTGCATGATTGATTTTCAAGGAACTAGGGAGTCTAGACTACCTCTATTGGAGTTCACATACAACAACAGCTTCCAAGCATCCATTGGTATGGCTCCCTATGAGGCGTTGTACGGGAGGAAGTGCAGATCACCAGTTCATTGGGATGAAGTTGGTGAGAGGACAGAACTTGGTCCGGAGATAGTTCAACAGACTGCAGACGTGGTAGTCAAGATTCGTGAGAGAATGAAGATTGCCCAAAGCCGTCAAAAGAGTTATGCCGATAAAAGGAGAAGAGATCTCGAGTTTGCCGTGGGAGATCACGTTTTTATCAAGATAGCACCTATGAAGGGTGTTATAAGATTTGGAAAGAGAGGCAAACTGAGTCCGAGGTTCATTGGACCGTTTAAGATTCTTGACAGAGTTGGGACACTAGCCTATCATGTAGCCCTTCCGCCGAACCTGGCCGGGGTGCACAATGTGTTTCATTTCTCGATGCTGAGGAAATACCTGGCGAATCCTTCGCATATTCTGAGTTATGAGCCGTTGCAGCTGGCTCCAGACCTGTCTTATGAGGAGAAACCAGTCCAAATCCTAGACAGGCAAGAGCGCAGACTCAAGAACAAAGTGACTAAGCTAGTCAAGGTTCGGTGGTTAAACCAATCAGTGGAAGAAGCCACATGGGAGTCAGAAGCAGATATGAGACTTCGCTACCCGGAGTTGTTCGGTAATACTTAATTTCGAGGACGAAATTTTTATAAGTGGGGGAGGAACTGTAGTGCCCAAATTCAGTACACGTATGACCCATGCATTTATTTAACTATTAAATCATTTAATTATTTTTAAATGAGTTTTAGCCATGCATAATTTATGAAAATGCATTATTTTAAATTATTTATGTTCATGTGATGCACGTTAAAAATGCTTTCTTCAAGTTTCATGTTTCAGGCGATTATTCGAGGCAGAATCGAGGAAGAGACTCGGTGACGATCTTTGGCAATTTTAAAAGACGGTATTTTATTTTTAGTGGAGTGGGGCATTTTAAATAATTTATCTAGTTTTAGTAATTTAAAAGCCTAATTTGACTATTAGGAGATTTTGGGGACTTTAAAGTTTTAAGGAATTGTCTCTTGTGCACTTTATTTCAATCACACGATCTTTATTTAAAGTTAGTAGTGGGTTAATGCCTTGATTGGTTGTTAATTAGTAATTAAGTAAATTATTGTCCCTAATTAACACCCTAATCTCCTACCCACTACACAAAACGCACGCACACACACACACTTTACACACACCACTCACGACACTCAAGCATACACACACACAATTTTATTTCTCTCTTCACTTCATTCTTTTAAAAGAAAACCTAGGGTTCTTGAGAAGCATAGCAGCCGCCCCCTCCCTTTAATTTCCAGCAAGGTTTTGTTGCATTTTATTCAAATAAATCGGTGCCACGTTCGTCCCGGATCAAGCCTCGCTCCATCTCCGCTTCGGTGTCGTCGTTACGGTATCTTTTAATATCAAGGCACGTATATTCTGTTCTTTCTGCATCGATCTTGTCATAGTATGCGTTGTGTATTTTTATGCGTGAAAATCCATGTGTGACGTTCGTCGTTTGAGCGGAAAATGGTTTGAATGCGTTTGAAATACTTTTTAGATCTGAAATCTCGTAACTCACTGTTCTGTTGAAAACTGCGATTTTTCTGTCGGGATTTTGAGAAAACTTTCACCAAGAAAATTGTATAACTTTTTGATTTCTTCGATTTGATATAAAATTCGAGATTTTTGGATAAAAATTGAGTGAGTTATGATGTTTTTCGTGGGACTGCTCAAACTGCGTTTTCAGAAAAGTTATGATATTGATGTATCCTTGAAGTTTAATTGTTGCAGGCTTCGTTGGGGATCGACGGGTGATCGTTGCTGCGTATAGGTACCTTTTTTATGTTATTTGGATGGTCACTAATGGTTCATTTCGGGTCGATAGGCACTAAGTTGAATCAGGAGTCGTAGGAAGTAACATTGTGTCGAATTTTGAGTTGTGTCGTTGTTGTTGATGGTTTGTCACTCTTGGGGTAATGATAATGTTTACTTGGGTTTGGTATAATGCCTTAGTGTTCTAGGAACGACTCATGGTGTCCTTTCATAGTCCGTGTAATCGAGTCTAGGATGTTCAGCAAAGCATGTACAGAATTTTCGTAAGTTCGCGATCACAGTGGGTACACGGACCCGTACACGGACCCTGACACGGGGTCCGTGCCTTTGTTTTCTTCTCGGCATCTTTTTCCAGTATCTACACGGACCCCTACACGGATGAGGGCACGGGGTCCGTGCCTTTGGGTTTCACTTAGTGTATTCTTCCAGTCCTACACGGATGTTCACCCGGACCCTGACACGGGGTCTGTGCCTTTGCTTCCTTTCGGTGTCTACTTCCAGAGTCTACACGGATCCCTACACGGATGTAGGTACGGGGTTCGTGTCCTTCGTTTTTGGGAAAAATAATTTAGTATGCTTTGAGGTTAGACGTCATAGTTTAATGCAAGGTTTATCAAGGTCGCGTCATGGGAAATTTTAGTATGCCTAAGTAATGATTGAACTCGAGAGTAAGTATGATTTCTACGTTAAGTTATGCAAGTTAAGTATGCAATTTCATGTTAGTGTGTGCAGCAACGGGCCCAGTCGAAGTCCAACGAATCTCTCAACGCCATGTAAGTATGTAGGACGTGCAAAGAAAATATTTTAAGTTTTTGAGGTATGCTAAATGTCTTGTGACCAAATTATGAATGGGTTTGGAAGTCGGTGAACATGGCCGAGGACCTCTCCGCCCCGTTAAATTATGAACGGGTTAGATCGTGGTTTGAAAGCGTTAAATTATGAACGAGGACCAACCAGCCCGTTAAATTATTAACGGGGATATCATGTATGCGGCAGTGGATACGTCCCTGTCAGCCCAGTACTGTGATGTGTGTGATCAGGCGTTTATTATGTATGGGTCACTTGCTTTGAAACATCCTCTACGAAAATGATGAAGTTACGTATGTTCAAGTATGCAGTATGTTTATGAAAGTTCATGTTGATGGCACGTCTAGTTATGTATGTACGTATGATCAAGTTTATTATGCAAGCTCAAGTTTCAAGTTATGTACGTTCTATTTTTAAGATGCATGCGATTTTATTATGTAGTACTCGTTATCCCAGTTTATACGTGTTGAGTCTTTAGACTCACTAGACTTGATCGATGCAGGTGACTATGTTGATGAGGAGACGGGAGGTGGAGACCAAGGGGCAGGCTTGGACTGAGCGGGAGGCTAAACCCGAGGACCGCCTACGTTGTTTTAAGATTTTAAGAAAATACATTTACACTCTGATTTTATGATTGGATTGTGAGACATTTTGAGACAGCTTGTCTTTTAGCAAATTTAAGTTGGTGATATTGATTTCAAATGTTATTTTAATGAATGATGAGTGACGACCGTATGGATGTGTAGATTTAAGAAATTTTTTTTAATTTTTCCGCAAATTTTAAGTATGATAAGTACGGTTCGTTACAGTTTGTATCAGAGCGGTGTTCTTGTAAAGGGTCACGCCTACTGCCAGTCGCAAGAAGCTCACGAAGTCACACCTCAAGTCTGTAAGTTTAAAGTTTTGCATTATGTTATGTAGTAAGCATCAAGTTATGATTTCAGTACGTGCATGTTTTAAGTTTTATTTACGTGCATCATAAAATATTGAGATATGTTCATGCATGTTGGGTTTACGTGTTGGGTAATTCGCTGGAACAGTATGCCTCCTAGACGTATGATCGACCGTGAAACAAGAGATGAGGACAGAGAGCCTCGAGTTGAGGAGAGGGCCAATCCGCAACCCCCACCACCTCCAGATATGCAGGCTCAGATGCTTGCTGGTATGACGCAGTTCTTAGCACAGTTTGCGGGGAACCAAGCAACAGCAGCAGGTGCAGGGGCGAGACCCCAACCGGAAGCAGTGTATGAAAGGTTTAGGAGGATGAGTCCCAAGGAGTTTTCGGGTACCACTGACCCGATGGTAGCCGAGGAATAGATTAAGTCCATAGAAGTGATATTCGAATTTATGGAACTGACTGATGCGGACAGGGTCAGATGTGCCACGTTTCTTCTGACAGGGGACGCCAGATTATGGTGGGAGAGTGCATCAGTGGCAGTCAATTTGCGGGTGCTGCCTTGGAATGGTTTTAAGGAGGTCTTCTACTTCAAGTACTACACTGAGGAAGTACGAACCAGACTCACCAACGAGTTTATGACGCTGTGGCATGGGGATAGTAGCGTGGCAGAATTTGTTAGGAAGTTTGAGAGGGGATGTCACTTCGTGCCCCTCATTGCTAATGATGTCCAGGTGAAGTTGAGGCACTTCTTAAATGGTTTGCGGCCGATCCTGCGCCGTGATGTGAGGGTAGCTGGCCCTACTACTTATGCAGTTGCCGTTTCTAGAGCTCTGGCTGCAGAGCAAGATCTGAGAGATATCGAGATGGACAGGCAGGGCAAGAGGCCATACCAGGCACCACCGCAACACCAACAGCAACAACAGCAGAGACCCCAGTTTAAGAGGCCGTTTCAGGGGCCGCCTGGGAAAAAGCCTTATCCAGGACCGCCAAAGGGCAAGGGTCCAATTCAACAGCAAGGGGCGCCTCAGAAGCCCGCTATCTTCCCAGTGTGCCAGAAGTGCAATCGCCAGCATCCCGGACAGTGCCTATGGGGATCCGGGAAATGTTTTAAATGTGGAGCTACAGATCACGTGCTGAAAGAGTGCCCACAGGGGAAGCAGCCAACCCAGGGAAGGGTATTCGCCATGCATGCTCAGGAGGCGGACCCAGACACCACCTTACTGACTGGTAAACTTTTCTACCTAAGCTCAGTATTTTTCTGCCTTGCATGTGAATTTTTACTTGGGATTATTAGCGTGCTAGTAATATTTTGTTTGCCTAGGGTTATTGAGTTCTATTGTGCTTAAGGTTTATGTTAGAAATTTTTGGAAAATAAGTGTTGTTGTACTAACGCATCTCATGAAACATTTTTATTAAGAGATTACCCACAACTGTACTGTTAGACTCAGGAGCCACTCACTACTTCGTATCAGAGACGTTTGCTAATCATTTGGACCTCAAGTCCATTGGCCTAGACGTGAACTTTTCGGTGACAGTCCCGTCAGGGGAAGAGCTGTTGGCTACCAGTGTGATCAGAGACGTTGATCTAGAACTACATGGCCACCTGGTATATGCAGATTTAATCCTATTGCCGATGCCAGAATTTGACATTATCTTGGGCATGGACTGGCTGACAAAGAACAGAGTCTTAATCGACTTTCAGAAGAAGTCAGTTTTGGTCAGACCGCCGGGCATGGAACAGTTTCTCTTCGAACCAGCTAGATGGAGAAGCTTCCCTCGCATGATTTCGTGCATGCAGGCGAGGAGGTTGATCTCCAAGGGGTGTCAGGCCTGCTTGGCTAGTATTATTTCAGCGCCTGACGTGCCCACTCCATCTTTATCAGAGGTGCCGGTAGTCAGAGACTTCCCAGACGTCTTTCCTGATGACGTCACAGGCCTTCCACCAGAGAGAGAGGTGGAGTTTGCAATCGATCTCGTGCCAGGCACAGCGCCAATCTCTAAGGCACCATACAGATTAGCTCCAGCTGAGATGTTAGAGCTCAAGCAGCAGATTCAGGAGCTCCTCGACAAAGGATTTATCCGCCCTAGTTTCTCACCATGGGGCGCACCAGTGCTCTTCGTAAAGATGAAAGACGGAAGCATGAGACTATGCATCGAGTACTGTGAGCTGAACAAGGTAACGATCAAGAATAAATACCCGTTGCCTAGAATCGAAGACTTGTTCTATCAGTTGCAGGGACCTACCGTGTTCTCTAAGATAGATCTTCGATCAGGGTATCATTAGCTAAAAGTGAAGGATGCAGATGTCCACAAGACGGCCTTCAGGGCCAGGTATGGGCATTTCGAGTTCTTAGTAATGCCATTCGGTTTGACGAATGCTCCAGCAATTTTCATGGACCTCATGAATCGAGTGTTTCAGCCCTACCTTGATCAGTTCGTCATAGTGTTTATTGACGACATTCTCATATACTCGAAGAGCCATGAGGAGCACAACCAGCATTTGAGGACAGTTTTGCAGACCTTGCAGAGTCGCAAGCTATTTGCGAAGTTCAGTAAGTGTGAATTTTGGCTGCAGAAAGTTGCATTTTTGGGGCATATAGTATCTAGCAGTGGTATTGAGGTGGACCCAGCGAAGGTATCAGCCGTTAAGGAATGGGTTGAACCAAAGAACGCATCAGAAATCCGCAGCTTTTTGGGTTTAGCCGGTTACTACCGTAAGTTCATTAAGGGATTTTCGTCCATAGCAGTGCCGCTCACTTCACTAACCAAGAAAAATGCTAAGTTTGTGTGGAGTGAGGAATGCCAGAAGAGCTTCGACACTCTGAAGCAAGCTCTTATTTCAGCGCCAGTACTAGCCATGCCGTCAGGGCAAGGGGAGTTTGTGCTTTTTACTGATGCATC
This sequence comes from Primulina eburnea, assembly GCF_022965805.1. Classification (NCBI taxonomy): domain Eukaryota; kingdom Viridiplantae; phylum Streptophyta; class Magnoliopsida; order Lamiales; family Gesneriaceae; genus Primulina; species Primulina eburnea. The sequence goes on along the minus strand of NC_133105.1, from coordinate 28,581,555 downwards.
TAAGCTCGGTCTAGGCGCAGTGTTGATGCAGCAAGGTCGGGTCATAGCTTATGCCTCCAGGCAGTTGAAGGTGCATGAGAAGAATTACCCGACGCATGACTTGGAATTAGCCGCAGTCGTCTTTGCGTTGAAGATTTGGAGGCACTACCTATACGGCGAGAAATGTCAGATTTTCACTGACCACAAGAGTCTCAAATATTTCTTCACGCAGAAAGAGCTGAATATGAGACAGAGGCGGTGGTTGGAACTTGTGAAAGATTACGACTGCGAAATTAGCAACCATCCGGGGAAAGCTAATGTGGTCGCAGACGTCTTGAGCAGAAAAGTAGCGGTTGTCGCTCAGTTGTCAGCTCAGAGACCACTACAGTCGGAGATTCAGAGATTTGGTCTAGAGATTTATCGAGAGGGCAGAGCTCCTAGACTATCTAATCTGATAGTCAAATCTGGTTTGCTAGACCGTATCCGGGCAGGTCAGTCTTCAGATGAGCAGTTACAGAAATGGAGACTGAAAGACGAAGCCAAAGGCAGTGTGCTTTACACAGTTTCAGACGACATTGTGAGATACAGAGGTAGAATGTGGGTGCCTAGTGTTGGTTCGATCAGACATGATATTTTGATAGAGGCACACGCATCTCCGTATTCCATTCACCCACGAGGTACCAAGATGTACAAAAACCTACAGTTATTGTATTGGTGGCCAGGGATGAAGCGAGACATCCGTAGATTCGTATCAGAATGTCTCACTTGTCAGCAAGTAAAAGCTGAACATCAGAGACCAGCAGGGTTGGTTAAGTCACTCCCCATTCCCGAGTGGAAGTGGGAGAACATTACTATGGATTTCGTTGTTGGGTTGCCGAGATCAGTCAGAGGGTCGAATTCCATTTGGGTTATAGTGGACCCACTCAGGAAATCAACACATTTTCTACCAGTGAAGACGACTTTCTCCATGACGCAGTATGCGGAGCTTTATCTCAGGGAGATCGTTCGTTTACATGGATTTCCAGTTTCAATTGTGTCCGACAGGGACCCAAGGTTTACGTCGTCCTTCTGGAAGAGCTTACATGCAGCCATGGGGACAAAGTTGCTTTTCAGTACAGCTTTTCACCCGCATAAAAATGGCCAGTCTGATCGAGAGATTCAGATTTTAGAGGATTTGCTGAGAGCGTGCATGATTGATTTTCAAGGAACTTGGGAGTCTAGACTACCTCTAGTGGAGTTCACATACAACAACAGCTTCCAAGCATCCATTGGTATGGCTCCCTATGAGGCGTTGTACGGGAGGAAGTGCAGATCACTAGTTCATTGGGATGAAGTTGGTGAGAGGACAGAACTTGGTCCGGAGATAGTTCAACAGACTGCAGACGTGGTGGTCAAGATTCGTGAGAGAATGAAGACTGCCCAAAGCCGTCAAAAGAGCTATGCCGATAAAAGGAGAAGAGATCTCGAGTTTGCCGTGGGAGATCACGTTTTTATCAAGATAGCACCTATGAAGGGTGTTATAAGATTTGGAAAGAGAGGCAAACTGAGTCCGAGGTTCATTGGACCGTTTGAGATTCTTGACAGAGTTGGGACACTAGCCTATCATGTAGCCCTTCCGCCGAACCTGGCCGGGGTGCAGAATGTGTTTCATGTCTCGATGCTGAGGAAATACCTGGCGAATCCTTCGCATATTCTGAGTTATGAGCCGTTGCAGCTGGCTCCAGACCTGTCTTATGAGGAGAAACCAGTCCAAATCCTAGACAGGCAAGAGCGCAGACTCAAGAACAAAGTGACTAAGCTAGTCAAGGTTCGGTGGTTAAACCAATCAGTGGAAGAAGCCACATGGGAGTCAGAAGCAGATATGAGACTTCGCTACCCGGAGTTGTTCGGTAATACTTAATTTCGAGGACGAAATTTTTATAAGTGGGGGAGGAACTGTAGTGCCCAAATTCAGTACACGTATGACCCATGCATTTATTTAACTATTAAATCATTTAATTATTTTTAAATGAGTTTTAGCCATGCATAATTTATGAAAATGCATTATTTTAAATTATTTATGTTCATGTGATGCACGTTAAAAATGCTTTCTTCAAGTTTCATGTTTCAGGCGATTATTCGAGGCAGAATCGAGGAAGAGACTCGGTGACGATCTTTGGCAATTTTAAAAGACGGTATTTTATTTTTAGTGGAGTGGGGCATTTTAAATAATTTATCTAGTTTTAGTAATTTAAAAGCCTAATTTGACTATTAGGAGATTTTGGGGACTTTAAAGTTTTAAGGAATTGTCTCTTGTGCACTTTATTTCAATCACACGATCTTTATTTAAAGTTAGTAGTGGGTTAATGCCTTGATTGGTTGTTAATTAGTAATTAAGTAAATTATTGTCCCTAATTAACACCCTAATCTCCTACCCACTACACAAAACGCACGCACACACACACACTTTACACACACCACTCACGACACTCAAGCATACACACACACAATTTTATTTCTCTCTTCACTTCATTCTTTTAAAAGAAAACCTAGGGTTCTTGAGAAGCATAGCAGCCGCCCCCTCCCTTTAATTTCCAGCAAGGTTTTGTTGCATTTTATTCAAATAAATCGGTGCCACGTTCGTCCCGGATCAAGCCTCGCTCCATCTCCGCTTCGGTGTCGTCGTTACGGTATCTTTTAATATCAAGGCACGTATATTCTGTTCTTTCTGCATCGATCTTGTCATAGTATGCGTTGTGTATTTTTATGCGTGAAAATCCATGTGTGACGTTCGTCGTTTGAGCGGAAAATGGTTTGAATGCGTTTGAAATACTTTTTAGATCTGAAATCTCGTAACTCACTGTTCTGTTGAAAACTGCGATTTTTCTGTCGGGATTTTGAGAAAACTTTCACCAAGAAAATTGTATAACTTTTTGATTTCTTCGATTTGATATAAAATTCGAGATTTTTGGATGAAAATTGAGTGAGTTATGATGTTTTTCGTGGGACTGCTCAAACTGCTTTTTCAGAAAAGTTATGATATTGATGTATCCTTGAAGTTTAATTGTTGCAGGCTTCGTTGGGGATCGACGGGTGATCGTTGCTGCGTATAAGTACCTTTTTTATGTTATTTGGATGGTCACTAATGGTTCATTTCGGGTCGATAGGCACTAAGTTGAATCAGGAGTCGTAGGAAGTAACATTGTGTCGAATTTTGAGTTGTGTCGTTGTTGTTGATGGTTTGTCACTCTTGGGGTAATGATAATGTTTACTTGGGTTTGGTATAATGCCTTAGTGTTCTAGGAACGACTCATGGTGTCCTTTCATAGTCCGTGTAATCGAGTCTAGGATGTTCAGCAAAGCATGTACAGAATTTTCGTAAGTTCGCGATCACAGTGGGTACACGGACCCGTACACGGACCCTGACACGGGGTCCGTGCCTTTGTTTTCTTCTCGGCGTCTTTTTCCAGTATCTACACGGACCCCTACACGGATGAGGGCACGGGGTCCGTGCCTTTGGGTTTCACTTAGTGTATTCTTCCAGTGCCTACACGGATGTTCACCCGGACCCTGATACGGGGTCCGTGCCTTTGCTTCCTTTCGGTGTCTACTTCCAAAGTCTACACGGATCCCTACACGGATGTAGGTACGGGGTCCGTGTCTGTAATGCCCGAAAATTTAATTATTGTAATCTGATATGATTTACTGATTATGAATTGATGTAATTATAACCGGACCATCTTGAGAATAAATTGAGAGGACTAAATAGTGTTGGGCGAAAGTGACTCGCCCGGGCGGACGTTTTTGACCGCCCGAGCGGGAGTGCCTAGGAGAAGAGGGTCGAGAGTCACTCGCCAGGGCGGATGTTTTTGACCGCCCGAGCGAGGCTGGTGGAATGGGCGAGGGCCGAGAATTACTCGCCCAGGCGGCAACTTTTGACCGCCCTAACAGCTACAATTGGACGTAAGTTTTGTACGTTTAGACAAGATTTGAATTTATGATATTGTCAGAATTGAATATGATTCAGATATTAGGTCTCTACTACTGTAGACATTGTAGAATTGAAGTCAGACTGAAGAACAGATTGTTTATGTATTTGTTATGATTTTTGAAAGATATTGACTGAGATTCTATATCAGAATTGTGTTAATATTCAGAGTAGGAATTATGTTGACACAGATTACGAGTTCCAGTATTATATTTGTGATGTTCAGATTGACGGGGTTATTCAGATTATATTAGTATGCCGTCGAAACATCAGTTGAGTTAGATTGATCAGATTCAGATATGATTTCGATTAGATTGTGATATTATTGATATGACTCAGATTGCAGAGTTTAGATATTGATCAGATTGTATACTGAATTGAATATTGATCAGAACAGATTGTATATTGAGTTATTCACTGATACAGTGTATTCAATATTGTCATTTCAGATTGATATGGACAGATTTGAATACAAGACTTCGTCTTCGTCAGACCGGGACGACAAAGGTATAATTCATGTGATATTCGGGAAGCATAACTCAAATAAGATTAATTTGAGTTTCCCAATAAAATCACATACTAGATTATTGTTTATATTGTTACCTGATTATGCTTTGTTTACAGATTGTTATTCATTGCATTTAAGATAGGAAAGTCTTGACAGTCATTGTCAGACTTCTAGACGTTCGGTGTATCTCAACTTAGGAGCAGGTATTACTCCTATTGCCAGCCGTTGATACAGCTCGAACCGAAGTCTAGGAATAAGACGTACGGTTACCACGATCGGTTGGGTAGGTGACAGCCAGTGACGTCTTATTCACATCGGGATCCCTAGAGTTATAGTTGAGTCGAGTCTAGACATGATTTGACTAGAACTGCATGCTTATATGAATGGGATTCATAGATTATGGAACCCATTGTTATTGCTTTCAGTCATGATAGCATGTGTTTATGATTTAGATTGTATATGCATGCTTATCTGATTCGAGTTGCATGTTCAGTTAGATTAGATTTCATAGATGATGAACTCTATTACTATTGTTATTGCTTTTATGCATGACAGCATGTTTCATGAATTATTATGTCTATATGCATGTTTACCATGTTTTATACTGGGATTTATTCTCACCGGAGTTATCCGGCTGTTGTTGTGTTTTGTATGTGTGCATGACAACAGGTGGGGCTGGATCAGGGTCGAGATGACGATGAGAGAAGTCGAGTTAGCGTGGTGATTCCGGACTTGTAGCAGACTTGGTTTATTACTTGAATTTAGTAATTGAACCTTAGACTTAGGTTGTACAGTATTGTACTTTTCTACTGAACTGTAGTTTTATACAGATATGTATATTATTTAGATGACATTACCTTCCGCATTTATATTTTAAAAAGAAAAATTTTTAGACCCTGTTTATCAGAACTGATAATTAAATCCCAACGATGATTAAAAAGATGATTAGCGTCCGGGTCCCCACAACAGGTGGTATCAGAGCTGATAGTTCCTTTAGACTTAGATTATCAGAGCGATAGATCCTTTAGATTGAGATAGTAAGAGTTGATAGATTCTTCAGACTGAGATAGCAGAGAATGAGCGGGGTAGATTGAATTGTTTGTCCTTGCATGTGATTGCTAGCATGAGATTTATTTCAATGTTGACTACATTGTGTGTGCTAGCATGATTTATTGCTTTCCCTATTACATGTTGTTTGTATCTGAGTTGATTGCAGCATGTAATTGATAAGCCTGAATCAGAACCGAGTCTGGATCAGAAGTATATGATCAGAGGAGGGTTGAGACAGATTGTATAGAGTATGTACTAACCGGTTTGATTATCAGATATACCGCCTCGAAGAATTTCAGAAAAGGGCAGTACTTCGTCTGAACAGAGAGATGTATCAGAAATTCAGTTAGAAGAAAAGATGAAAGAATTTGAGTTATTACAGCCGCCGGTTCTGAATGGTACCGAGACATCTGAAGATTGTCAGAACTGGTTTGATGATATAGAAATTTTGTTCGATTTACTTGACTGTACAGATGAACAAAGGGTTCAAATGGTGCCTTATCAGTTACGAGAAGCCGCCAGGAGTTGGTGGATTACCAGTAGAAGAATGTGGGCACAGAGAGGTACAATGATGTCGTGGGAAATATTCAGAACTGAATTCTATCGAAGATTTTTCTCAGCTTCGTACCGAGAGGACAAGAAATTAGAGTTTGAGAATTTGAGCCAAGGGCTGCTGAATATTGACCAATATATTGCTAAATTCTCTACTCTACTGCATTTTGCTCCTCATTTAGCTGGAAATGATGAAGCTATAGTAAATCAGTTCATCAGAGGGTTGAACTCAGAGGTAGTTGCATTTATGAATTTGCAACGTCATTACCATTTTGCTGATATCTTGAGTAGAGCAAAGAGAGCTTGAGGCGAGTCTGATTAGACAATTGACAAGATTGTGTGTGAAGCCACTTCAGGCACAGCAATCCCCTCTTCGATATGATCACGGCAGTACGAGTGGGAAGCAAGATTTGCTGAAAGCTCGGAAGAAGCCATTCAAGAAGTTAGGAAGTGGTTCCTCGAGTTCCAGTAGTTCTAGTCCGAGATATACTGGAGTGTATTGCAGGAGTTGCGGAGGGAGACATTCCACCGAACAATGCCAGGGAGTAACTGGTAGATGCAATATTTGTGGACAGCCGGGACACTTTGCTAAAGTTTGTCCCCAGAAGCGTTCCCGAAGATCGTAGGGAACAGAGTTCACTCGAAACCACAGATTCAGAATTCACAACAGGTACTAGTCTTTATGATTCTATTTCATATGTATTGATATATACTAATGCATCTGTTAAGAATATCTTTGACTAAGTTGCATGGAGATATGCTGTATCTGTTGGGTCTGTATGTACTGTAGTATTGATGTCCTTGTTTGTTGAGAAAGTATTGATACCAGAGATTTCTGTATATATTGTATACTACAGTAAGATGAAAATGAAATAGAAATAGATTATGATGTACTTGTGTTTCTGATTTGAACGCATTATTGATATATATATGCTGAACAAGTACAGAACTATTATAGATTTCCGTTAGGAAAGTATAAGATTCAGACCAGATATGGCTGAAGAGTAGAGATTTCACAGTAAGGATTCTAGATTTAGAATTCCTTTGATATCTGTGTGATATATGACTCGAGTATTACAGAAAGGAACAGATAGTATCCTTATGTATTCAGTAGATTTACTGAAATCGAGCCTAGCATTGACAGATATGTCAATGATGTATGAGTTGACTGATGTTGTCAGATAAGATTTTAGATATGCTTTATATCAGACAGATAGATTTCAGAATTGAATTCAGATCAGATAGTTATTGTTGTTTTAGAATTTAAGGCAGAATAGCATTGAAGGTACAGAATGACATTGAATGTACAGAATGCTACAGAATGAATTGAAAGATCAGTAGAAAAGTATTGACCAAGAATATATCTGATTTAGTGGTTCTCTTTGACATATGTCAGTATATTCAGAGATGTTCTGATGATTGTATGCTTATTATATATCTATGAGATTTTGATATATTTGCAGCATCTGATTGATTGAATAGAATATCTGAAGATTTTATTGAATATTCTGAGAACTGTAAGGATTGTATACAGAAATTATTCAGATAAGAATCCCGCTTGAAACAGATTGTATTCAGAATATGCGATATCTGAAGTTAGTATACAGATTGATTTTGATCCAGTCAAGAGTGCAATCAGGGATTAATAAGAAATCGATATCAGAAAGACCAGAAAGTTCAGAAATGTCAGAATTGCTGAGTTTTGGAGATTTTCTTATTCTCTTATTCTCTTATTATGTTATATCTGCTTGCGTATTGTGATTGATCTAAATCAGTATTTGAGACATCTTATATTGTTTTAGGGAGCATATTTTATTTGCAGATGAGATATAACAGTTGATCAGAATGACATGAAGATATGTATCAGAAATCCTTGCTTTATGAGTTCACTGAACTCACTAGATCTGTATAGGATATTGATATTTCGTTTCTGATTTGATATTACTGTGTTTTGAATCCGTATATGCTACAGATTAGTGTGAACTAGCGAGAGTATATACAGTTTCAACCGAATCAGAGTTGAATTCAAGAGTTATAGTAATTCAAGAATGTGATCAGAGTGTTCAGAACCAGATTTCAGTAATCAGAGTCGAGTAACAGATATGTGATTGTGTATTTTATATGAGACTGATTATCTTGTGATGTCAGAATGTTTCAGAATTGTATAACAGAATTGATATCGATAGTCAGAGCCGAATATCAGGTAGGTATTTCTTCTGTAAATTATGTTATTAACTGATTTGTTTATGTCAGTAGTTCGAAGTTGAAATCACATACAATGTCAGAAATGCGCTGTAGTGACTTCAGTTGTCATGTTTGTGACTGAGAATGTATTGTATTCGAACAGATAGTTTTGATATAGAAAGATGAGATCAGTTATAACATAATTGTATTAAATGTTGGCAGAAATTGTACCGATATGTCTAAATTGCTAACAGAAAAGACAGAAAGATAGCAATCAGCAGACTAATTATAGAATTGTATAGTTCTAAATAGGAATGAGAGTGCATTTCTATGGCTTTCGTAATGACATTACTACCATTTTTTTTACAGATTGTGATATGATATGATTAAAATTGACAGATTGTTCAATCTATATCTATCAGTTTGTACCTGATTACGTACAAACAGAACTAGATGACATAGATCGATGTCAAAGAAAGGTTCAGATGGAACATAAAATTTAAGTAGATTATATCAGATTGTGATTTTGCTTGAGAGTATATCATGAATTCTCTCTTAGATTGTTTCACAGATTGACAGGCAGTCAGAATGTGTTATCCAGAGATTGGGAGATTTTGTACAGCTTTAGTGCTGGATGTTATCACTAATTGATATAATTCAGTATTACTGTGTGACAATAGCTATCAGCTTATCAGAAGAGTAATGAGATAGTATAGACAAGACAGTATACGATGAGTACTACAGATTTCTTTTGAAGATAATTCGAAGGAAGATGCAGATAGTTCAGAATGGACAGATTTAAGAAACCAACGTCGGATGATGACGATTGGTAGTTGAAGCTAAAGATTGTTATGTCTTTGTTTGAGGTAAACAGATTTGTTAACAGCTGATGATACTGATAGGTGATAAGCTATAGATTGGTTTATACGGATGTTGTATAGCCAGTATGATGAAATTGATTTTGTCAGAACTAGTTTAAGGGGTATTATGACATTATACTTCGTGAATTCTTATTCCAGACTGGAATCAGATATTTGAGTTTTGGTTTAAACTCTGTACGCATTTCTTCTCATATATCTGAATTGATTGTTGTGAGTTCGAGGACGAACTCAGATCTAAGAGGGGGAGAAATGTAATGCCCGAAAATTTAATTATTGTAATCTGATATGATTTACTGATTATGAATTGATGTAATTATAACCGGACCATCTTGAGAATAAATTGAGAGGACTAAATAGTGTTGGGCGAAAGTGACTCGCCCGGGCGGACGTTTTTGACCGCCCGAGCGAGAGTGCCTAGGAGAAGAGGGCCGAGAGTCACTCGCCAGGGCGGATGTTTTTGACCGCCCGAGCGAGGCTGCTGGAATGGGCGAGGGCCGAGAATTACTCGCCCGGGCGGCAACTTTTGACCGCCCTAGCGAGTAACGTGTAGCTTGAAAGGCGAGCCACTTGGCCTATTGCATGTTCGTGTGTGTATATATACATATATAAATATATATATATATACATGCATATCAGAAACGAATTTTCAGAAAGGAAAAAGAGAGAATCGAGGAACCGAGGGCAGATTTGGAAATTGTGAACGATCCGCCCGTCTGTTTTTGAATCTGACTTCGGTATCGTGTTCCTAGCGACGACAGCTACAATTGGACTTAAGTTTTGTACGTTTAGACAAGATTCGAATTTATGATATTGTCATAATTGAATATGATTCAGATATTAGGTCTCTACTACTGTAGACATTGTAAAATTGAAGTCAGACTGAAGAACAGATTGTTTATGTATTTGTTATGATTTTTGAAAGATATTGACTGAGATTCTATATCAGAATTGTGTTAATATTCAGAGTAGGAATTATGTTGACACCGATTACGAGTTCCAGTATTATATTTGTGATGTTCAGATTGACGGGGTTATTCAGATTATATTAGTATGCCGTCGAAACATCAGTTGAGTTAGATTGATCAGATTCAGATATGATTTCGATTAGATTGTGATATTATTGATATGACTCAGATTGCAGAGTTTAGATATTGATCAGATTGTATACTGAATTGAATATTGATCAGAACAGATTGTATATTGAGTTATTCACTGATACAGTGTATTCAATATTGTCATTTCAGATTGATATGGACATATTTGAATACAAGACTTCGTCTTCGTCAGACCGGGACGACAAAGGTATAATTCATGTGATATTCGGGAAGCATAACTCAAATAAGATTAATTTGAGTTTCCCAATAAAATCACATACTAGATTATTGTTTATATTGTTACCTGATTATGCTTTGTTTACAGATTTTTATTCATTGCATTTAAGATAGGAAAGTCTTGACAGTCATTGTCAGACTTCTAGACGTTCGGTGTATCTCAACTTAGGAGCAGGTATTACTCCTATTGCCAGCCGTTGATACAGCTCGAACCGAAGTCTAGGAATAAGACGTACGGTTACCACGATCGGTTGGGTAGGTGACAGCCAGTGACGTCTTATTCACACCGGGATCCCTAGAGTTATAGTTGAGTCGAGTCTAGACATGATTTGACTAGAACTGCATGCTTATATGAATGGGATTCATAGATTATAGAACCCATTGTTATTGCTTTCAGTCATGATAGCATGTGTTTATGATTTAGATTGTATATGCATGCTTATCTGATTCGAGTTGCATGTTCAGTTAGATTAGATTTCATAGATGATGAACTCTATTACTATTGTTATTGCTTTTATGCATGACAGCATGTTTCATGAATTATTATGTGTATATGCATGTTTACCATGTTTTATACTGGGATTTATTCTCACCGGAGTTATCCGGCTGTTGTTGTGTTTTGTATGTGTGCATGACAACAGGTGGGGCTGGATCAGGGTCGAGATGACGATGAGAGAAGTCGAGTTAGCGTGGTGATTCCGGACTTGTAGCAGACTTGGTTTATTACTTGAATTTAGTAATTGAACCTTAGACTTAGGTTGTACAGTATTGTACTTTTCTACTGAACTGTAGTTTTATACAGATATGTATATTATTTAGATGCCATTACCTTCCGCATTTATATTTTAAAAAGAAAAATTTTTAGACCCTGTTTATCAGAACTGATAATTAAATCCCAACGATGATTAAAAAGATGATTAGCGTCCGGGTCCCCACAGTGTCCTTCGTTTTTGGGAAAAATAATTTAGTATGCTTTGAGGTTAGACGTCATAGTTTAATGCAAGGTTTATCAAGGTCGCGTCATGGGAAATTTTAGTATGCCTAAGTAATGATTGAACTCGAGAGTAAGTATGATTTCTACGTTAAGTTATGCAAGTTAAGTATGCAATTTCATGTTAGTGTGTGCAGCAACGGCCCCAGTCGAAGTCCAATGAATCCCTCAACGCCATGCAAGTATGTAGGACGTGCAAAGAAAATATTTTAAGTTTTTGAGGTATGCTAAATGTCTTGTGACCAAATTATGAATGGGTTTGGAAGTCGGTGAACGTGGCCGAGGACCTCTCCGCCCCGTTAAATTATGAACGGGTTAGATCGTGGTTGGAAAGCGTTAAATTATGAACGAGGACCAACCAGCCCGTTAAATTATGAACGGGGATCTCATGTATGCGGCAGTGGATACGTCCTGTCAGCCCAGTACTGTGGTGTGTCTGATCAGGCATTTATTATGTATGGGTCACTTGCTTTGAAACATCCTCTACGAAAATGACTGAAGTTACGTATGTTCAAGTATGCAGTATGTTTATGAAAGTTCATGTTGATGGCACGTCTAGTTATGTATGTACGTATGTTCAAGTTTATTATGCAAGCTCAAGTTTCAAGTTATGTACGTTCTATTTTTAAGATGCATGCGATTTTATTATATAGTACTCGTTATCCCAGTTTATACGTGTTGAGTCTTTAGACTCACTAGACTTGATCGATGCAGGTGACTATGTTGATGAGGAGACGGGAGGTGGAGACCAAGGGGCAGGCTTGGACTGAGCGGGAGGCTAGACCCGAGGACCGCCTACGTTGTTTTAAGATTTTAAGAAAATACATTTACACTCTGATTTTATGATTGGATTGTGAGACATTTTGAGACAGCTTGTCTTTTAGCGAATTTTAGTTGGTGATATTGATTTCAAATGTTATTTTAATGAATGATGAGTGATGACCGTATGGATGTGTAGATTTAAGAAATTTTTTTTAATTGTTACGCAAATTTTAAGTATGATAAGTACGGTTCGTTACAGAATAAGACGTCACTGTCTGTCACCTACCCTCCCAATCGGGCGGACGTACGTCTTATTCCTAGACTTCGGTCATAACTGTATCGAATAATCTACAATAGGATGGTGTCTGCTCCTATGTAACGATACACCGAACGTCTAGAAGTCTGACTATCTGTCAAACTTTCCTATCTCAAATGCAATGAATAAAATCTATAAACAAAGCATGTTCTTTTCAAAAGATTTGAATATAAGTCTATAAACAAATCATAATCATATCAAAAGATAAACAATAATCAAGTATGTGATTTTATTGGGAAACTCAAATGAGATCTGATTTGACTTATGTCTTCCCAGATATCACATGAATTATACCTTTGTCGTCCCGGTCTGACGAAGACGAAGTCTCGAAGTCAAATCTGTCCATATCAATCTGATAATGACAAATCACCTAAATACAATATCAGTATATATCTCAGTTCAGAATCTGTTCTGATCAATACTCAAATCGGTATACAATCTGATCAAAATCAACAGTATAACCATGACTCTCAATCAATATCATATCTGATCAATCTAAATCAGCTGATGTTTCGACGGAATAACAATACAATCTGAATAACCCCGTCAATTCTTAACATCACATATATAATACGAGAACTCATAATCTGCGTCAATATAATTCATACTCTGAATACTAACACAATTCTGATATAGAATCTCAGTCAATATCTTTCAAAAATCATAACAATTACAGAAACGATCTGTTCTTTAATCTGTCTTCAATTCTATAATGTCTACGGTAGCTGAAACACCATATCTGAATCATACTCAATTCTGCCAATATCATAAATTCAAATCTTGTCTAAACGTAACAAAACTTACGTCCAATTGTAGCCTGCGTTGATAGGAACACAGTACTGAAGTCGGATTAAAAATCAGACGGGCGGATTCCTCACAATCTCCAAATCTTCCCTCGGTTCCTTTTTCCTTTCTCTTTCTTATTCTGAAGGAAAGAATCGTGTATACATATATATATATATATACATATGTTGCATGATAAAAGGGCAAGTGGCGTCGTGCATGTTCTGCACGTTTCGCGCATATGCGCGCACAAAGTCGCGCATATGCGCCGGTTGTTCAAACCAGCACTCCGACTTCTCGCGCATATGCGCCACTCTTCTCGCGCATATGCGCCGAACCTACTGCCCCTCCCGCGCATGTGCACCAATTAAGTCGCGCATATGCGCCAATGCTACTAGACGTTCCGCGCATGTGCGCGCATTCAAGTCGCGCATGTGCGCGCATGGTTCTGTCTTCCTCGCGCATGTGGGCCGATACATGTCGTGCATGTGCGCGGGGACTTCTCTTTAATTTTGTTTTGTCTTTCCACGTCCGATCCGTTTCGTCTATAATCATATCAATTATCATCCATGATTATAATAATCATTTCCAAATCTTTTCAGATTAACCGGATTAATTTCTCGGGCCTTATATAAGTTGACTTCTGCCTCTGTGTTAGTACTTCCTTGTGGTACTGAAGATTTTGTTGTCTATTCAGATGCTTCAAAATTTGGGTTAGGTGCTGTACTGATGCAGCATGGGAAAGTGTGTGGGGACCCGGGTTCTAACTCAATTCTTTTGGGATTTATTGGATCTTTGCTCGAAAATGTGGGTCAAAATTTTGCTTTTAACATTAATTCAAAGGTATAATTAAATCATAACATGTCTTTATAATAATTTAACAACATTAGGTACATACAAGTCTGTTTAGTACAATCATACACTAGTGTTCAAATCCCGACTACAAATATAAGTAGTACAAGTCTAATAGGAAAACACTAGAAATCTTCAACGCCCGAGATCTCCACTGCTATCGTCAATCTCTCATCTAGCTCGAGACCCAGCTCCTGCCCCACCTGTTGCCATGCACACATACAGACACGACAACAGCCGGATAACTCCGGTGAGAACAAATCCCAATATAAAACATGTATGCATGCAATGTAATAATCATGTACAAAAGCATAGCATATATCAATTAACATGAATTAAAATCTAAACATGTAAAGGAATACAAATCTGTATTCAACATCTAGTTATTGACTCGATTCATTTCTACTCTAGGGATCCCGGTGTGAATAAGACGGTCTGTCACCTACCCAACCACTCGGGGTGACGGTACGTCTTATTCCTAGACTTCGGTCAACTCTGTATCGAGGGTCTACACATAGAGAAATCTACTACTATGCGTCGATACACGGAAACGTCTAGTTTTGGCCGATCTGCCAATATCTCCAATCTCAGGACTCGAATATAAATAAATAAACAAGACATTACATAATCAAATGTAATAACAATCTAGTATGTGATTTAGGGAAACTCGTATCCAATCTGAATCGAGTTGTGCAATCCCGTGACCACATGAATTATACCTTTCTTGTCGAATAGTCGGTGTCGTAGTCGGAGTCTTGCGTTCACAATAGCCAATACAAATCTGAAATTGCATAATCAATGTGCTATATATATCACAACACAACTCAAACAATCTTGTGCAATTCAATAATCAGTCTCGGTATAAAATCGACGGCATAACGACGTACTTCTTCCATACCGATAACTCAACAACACTAAGCTCAATATCAACAATTCATAATCTCATCAAAACACAATATCATACTGAAATTATTCTATCTCAACTAAAAAAATATGCTAGAAAATCGAAACAACGTCATACGGTATCTGAAAATCGATCCGGTATCAATTCTATCCTCACCATGAGCATAAGAACACATAATCACAATCATATCAACATTTCCCCAACATGTATATTTCGAAACATGCTGAAATTTAACAAAACATATACCCTTTTGAAGCCCTTGCCAAGAGAAGCAAGAATCTTAACTCAGAATACCAATCAGAAGGTTAGATTTCTTGATATCTTACCCCAAAACTTGAAGGACTTGAGGAAATTCTTGGAGAAGCTCGATTCTCTGTGCTGGAAGTGAAGAAATCGTACATCAGCACCATTCTATATATATACACTGCCATGTGTCACGTTAAGAAGAGTTGGTGGATTTCTCGCATGCAGCACCGCGGGTGCGGTAAGTTTCTTAGCGCGGGTGCGCTCATGTTTCGGCAGCATTTCATTTTCCAGAAATCGTCGACCGCGGGTGCGGTGATGCTACGGCCAAACTTCATAATTTTGAATAATACACCGCAGGTGCGGTCTTGTCCGAGACGCAGGTGCGGTATGGATTCGGCCATTCTTTAAAAATTCTCATTTTTATGTCATGCATTATCACCTCTTCAAATCTAACATCAATGACAACTGATAATTCTCGAGCCTTACATTTCTCCCCCTCTTAGACAGGAGTTCGTCCTCGAACTCGTAAGCAAATAATCATGCAATTATATACAAAACAGTATAATCAAAACTGAAAGGAAGACTCACATCATATGAATAGCTCGGGATGTTTCTGTCTCATATCAGACTCTGTCTCCCAAGTTGCCTCCTCAATGCCATGACGACTCCGCTGAACCTTCACAAGTGGAATGGTCTTGGTTCTAAGCTGTTTCTCTTTCCAGTCAAGAATCTGTATCTGTCTTTCAACATAGCTCAGAGTCTGATCTAGCTCGGCTTCGTTAGGCTGAATGATATGAGAATCATCTGGCATATATCTGTGCAACATCGATACATGAAAAACATCATGTATTCCCGACAAAGAAGGAGGAAGAGCAAGTCTGTAAGCTCGATCGCCAATCTTCTCAAGGATCTCATACGGACCGACGTATCTAGGAGACAATTTTCCCCGCTTGCCAAATCTGAGGACGCCTCTGAAGGCTGAAATTTTCAAAAATACTCTGTCTCCCTGCTCAAATGTCAACGGTTTGCGTCTGATATTGGCGTATTTCGCTTGCCTATCCTGTGCCGTCTTCATTCGCTTCTGAATGATCTTCACTTTCTCGGTCATTTCCCGAATCATATCAGGCCCCAACTCTGGTACCTCAGAGATATCATCCCAGTACAACGGAGATCTGCACTTCTTTCCGTATAAAGCTTCGAACGGTGCCATCTCAATGCTAGTCTGATAGCTGTTGTTGTATGAAAATTCACACAACGGCAATAAATCTTGCCAACTAGTACCAAAGTCTAGTACTACAGCTCTTAGCATGTCCTCTAAAGTCTGGATAGTCCGCTCTGACTGTCCGTCCGTCTGAGGATGATAAGCATTGCTCAGGTGTAAAGTCGTACCTAGAGCCTGCTACAAACTGTGCCAGAAGTGAGAAGTGAATCGTGGATCACGATCTGATACGATCGACTTTGGCACACCGTGCAATCTAACGACCTCTCTGACATACAACTCTGCCATCTGATCGTGTCGATAGGTCATTCTGTAAGGAATAAAGCACGCTGATTTGGTCAGTCTGTCTATCACAACCCAAATCACGTCACAGCTCCGCGAAGATTGAGGTAACTTCGTCACGAAATCCATGGAAATGTGATCTCATTTCCATTCAGGAATAGACAAACTCTGAAGTAAACCTCCGGGCTTCTTTCTTTCTGCTTTCACCTGCTGGCAATTCAGGCATTTAGACACAAATTCTGCAATGTCTGTCTTCATCTGCTTCCAACAAAATTGCGTCTTCAAATCATTGTACATCTTCCTGCCACCAGGATGAATACTAAACCGACTACAGTGTGCCTCTGCCATGATCTGTCGTCTCAAATCGGGAGCATCTGGCACTACTAGACGGTTATTCACATACAAAACAGAATCTCTAAACTGATACTCTGATATATGACCAGCTCTGACCATATCAATCGATTTCTGAATGCTCGGATCGGTTTTCTGCTCCTCTTTGACCCTCAAAATCAAATCTGGCTCAATCTGAATCGCAGCAAGTCGCAACGGTCTATTCTCTGTATCAAATGTCAACCCAGACAAGCAACAATCCTCTACTAAATTCGATACACCTACTGTCGACAAGGAAAGAGCACATACCTTTTGACTCAAAGCATCTGCCGCTGCATTCGACTTCCCTGGATAGTACTTGATCTCGCAATCAAAATCTTTCAGCAGATCAAGCCATCGTCGCTGCCTCATGTTCAACTCTGACTGAGAAAAGAGGTACTTCAAGCTCTTATGGTCCGAGTAGATCTCAAATTTCTCGCCATACAGATAATGACGCCAGATCTTCAAGCCAAAGACAATTGCCGCCAATTCAAGATCATGAATCGGATAACGGGTCTCGTGCGGCTTCAACTGTCTAGAGGCGTACGCTATCACATGCCCTCGCTGCATAAGAACACATCCTAGCCCTCTGTGAGATGCGTCACAATATACAACAAACTCACATGTACCTGAAGGAATCGTCAAGACAGGCGCACTAGTCAGCCTCTTCTTCAACTCTACAAAACTGGCTTCACAATATTCGGACCACACAAATGGCATGTTCTTCTATGTCAACTGGGTGATAGGCTTCGCTATACTGGAGAAATCTCGGATAAAACGACGATAATACCCGACTAGACCCATGAAACTGCGTATCTCTGGCACAGAAGTCGGTCTCGGCCAATTGATCACAGCCTCAACTTTACTCGGATCTACCGCAATACCATCTCCAGATATAATGTGCCCCAAAAAGACAACATGTTTCAGCCAGAATTCGCACTTGGACATTTTGGCGTATAACTGCTCTTTTCTCAAAGTCCGCAATACAATTCTCAAATGCTCTGCATGCTCAATCAGACTCTTTGAATATACCAAAATATCATCAATGAACACAATCACAAAATCATCTAAATATCTCTGAAAGATGCGGTTCATCAAACTCATAAATACCGCTGGTGCATTCGTCAAACCGAAAGGCATAACAATAAACTCGTAATGTCCATACCTGGTTCAGAATAGAGTCTTCGGTATATCAACGTCTCTAACTCTGAGCTGATGATACCCTGACCTCAAATCAATCTTCGAGTAAACAGAAGACCCCTGTAACTGATCAAACAAATCGTCGATGCGAGGCAAAGGATACTTGTTCTTCACTGTTGCCTTGTTCAACTGCCTATAATCAATACATAGTCGCATCGAACCATCTTTCTTCCTAACAAAAAGCACCAGAGCACCCCAAGGAGATACACTGGGTCTGATATATCCCTTGGACAGAAGATCTTCCAACTGTCCTTTCAATTCTTTCAGTTCGATAGGCGCCATCCTATACGGAGCTCTCGAAATAGGAACACTGCCTGGCACAAGATCGATGCTAAAATCTACCTCTCGGACTGGAGGCAATCCCGGAATCTCATCTGGAAAAAAATCTGCAAACTCGCAAACTACTGGCAGATCTGCCAATGCTGGGCTCGACTTCAGCAGATCTACTGAATACACGAGAAAGCCCTCTGCTCCTCTCTGAAGCAATCTACTCATAGTCAGAGCAGATACTAAGGGAATCCGAGATCTGGAACCCTTTCCGTAGAATTTCCACTCATCTGTCATCTCGGGTCTAAATCTGACAATCTTTTGGAAACAATCTACAGTGGCCCTGTACTTGGTTAACATATCTATGCCAACTATACAATCAAAATCAGCTAAACCAAGTACTACACAATCTAAATCAATCTCGTGCCCCTCAAACTGAAGTATACAGTGTCTAACAGTAGTCACAGATATCAAACCACTTCCCAACGGAGATGTCGTAGACACTACAGTAGACATCGACTCGACAGCCAATGAATGTCTCAATGCAAAATGCTCAGATATGAATGTATGGGATGCACCTGTGTCTATCAACACATATGCAGGATAACCGCAAAGGAAACAGTTATCTGCAATGACATCGTCTGGTGCCTCCTGCGCCTGCTCCTCTGTCAGCGCAAACACCCTAGCCTGCTGTCTGGGAGGTTGACTCACTGTCTGACTACCTCCGGGTCTCTGCTGGGTCTGTGTAGATGGTGGCTGGAAGGAGTGTACAGATGATGCCTGTCTCTCCATCTGTGGCACTGGTGCTGATGACCCTGTACTCTGGAATCGTTGTGCACCTCTCTGGGGACAAACTCTGGCAAAGTGTCCCGGTTGCCTACAGACGTTGCAGCGTCGCAAAACTCCTTGACATTGCTCCGTGGCATGTCGCCCTCCGCACGAACTACAGTATGTGCCACTGTAATCTGAACCCTGACCTCTCTGTCGAGCTCCACTCGAACTCGATGAACTGCTCCCAGATCGCTTAAAATGCTTGCCCTTAGCATTCAGAAATTCCTTCTTGCCACTACTATTAGATCCGCTATCAAATCGAGGAGGAGGTGGTGGAAACTGAACGGCGGTAGGCTGTGGCGGTCTCTGCCCCTGAACACCATAGGAAGCTCCTTGCTGCCTGATCAAGCCAGCCTCTGCTCCCTTCGCCCGGTTCAGTGCCTATGAAAAAGTATTGTGTAAGACCCGAGATAATAAAGATGATATTATTTTAATCCGAGAGTATGTAATTGGAAACTTTTGGAGTGTTGATTTATATTCCAAGATGTTTGCAATTATTTAGGATTGAAATGGAATTATTTAGGATTGAATTGAATTAAAAAGATTGAGCGGGGCCAATTTGCAATTAGTGAAAAATTGAGGGACTAAAGTGTAATTAATGTATTTTGCATGGGACACTTGGCTTAATTCACCTCTTGAACGTGGCCATGCAATTGATTGATTCACCTCTTCAACGTGGCCATGCAATTGATATATATATATATATATATATATATATATATATATATATATATATATATATATATATAGATAAACATCATTTCCTCGACAATTTCAAGGCAAAACCGAGAAAAGCTTCATGAAATTCTCAAAAATTTGTTGGTGCGAAAATTGTGATTTTGGTTAATTCGGTTATCAGATTTTAATTCCGGACACAGTACTGTACTCCTCTCGTTGAGAGCTACAACTGGACGTAAGTTTTATGGAGTTCTGTTATCATTTGAAATTATGATATTGCCAGAATTCAATATGATTCAGATATAGTGTTTCTGCTACCGTAGACATTATAGAATTGAAGTCAGATTAAAGAATAGATTGTTTCGGTAATTGTTATGATTTTTTAAAGATATTGTCTGAGATTCTATATAAAAATTGTGTTAGTATTCAGAGTATGAATTATATTAACACAGATTATGAAGTCCAGTATTATATTTGTGATGTTCAGATGGACGGGGTTAGTCAGATTGTATTATTATGCCGTCGAAACATCAGTTGATTTATATTGATCAGATTCAGTATTGATTGAGATGGATCAGATTCCGTAATTATTCAGATTGGATTGTAGTGTCGATGACATGACTCAGATTGTATTATGTTCAGACATTGATCAGATTTTGTACTGAATTGGGTATTGATCAGAACAGATTGTGTTTTGAGCTGCACATTGATACAGTGTATTTATTCTTGTCATTTCAGATTGAAGATGGACAGACTGGACTTCGAGACTTCGTCTTCCTCAGACGGGGAAGATAAAGGTATAATTCATGTGATATCTGGGAAGATATAACTCAAATCAGATCTTATTTGAGTTTCCCAATAAAATCACATACTAGACTATTATTTATGTTTTGATATGATTGTTTATAGATTTGTTTATAGAACTTGTATACAAATCTTGCTATGCTTTGTTTACAGATCTTGTGGCATTGCATTAGAATGATTATGTTTGTTTACAGATTGTGTATTCATGCATTAAGATAGGACAGTCTGGAGATCAGGCAGACTTCTAGATGTTCGGCGATAACTCAGCTTAGGGGAAGATCACCGCCCCTATTGTAGATGCGGATACAGATCAGGCCGAAGTCTAGGAATAAGACGTACAGCACCTCGATTGGGAGGGTAGGTGACAGACAATGACGTCTTATTCACACCGGGATCCCTAGAGTTATAGATCGAGTCAAGTCAAGACATGATTTGATTAGAACTGCATGCTTATATGGATGTGGCTCCTAGATCATGGGACCTATCATTACTGCTTTCAGTTGGATTAGCATGTTTATGATTAAGATTGTTTATATGCATGTTTATCTGAATTGAGTTGCATGCTTATTTGATTAATTTCATAGACTATGAAATAGATTGTTTCTATACATGATAGCATGTTTTACGATTTAGTTTGTTTTTATACATGCTTACCATGTTTTATACTGGGATTTATTCTCACCGGAGTTATCCGGCTGTTGTCTTGTTTTGTATGTGTGCATGACAACAGGTGGGGCTGGATCAGGGTCGAGATGACGATGAGAGAAGACGAGTTAGCGTGGTGATTCCGGACTTGTAGCAGACTTGGTTTATTACTTGAATTTAGTAACTGAACCTTAGACCTAGTTGTACAGTATTGTACTTTTGATATTGAAATATAGTTTTTATACAGAGATGTGTATTATTTAGATTCCATTACCTTCCGCAGATGCATTTTAAAAAGAAAAATTTTTAGACCCTGTTTATCAGAACTGATAATTAAATCCCAACGATGATTAAGAAAATGATCAGCGTCCGGGTCCCCACAACAGGTGGTATCAGAGCGATAAGTCCTTTAGATTGAGATAGTCAGAGTTGATAGATTCTTTAGACTGAGATAGAAGAGAATGAACGGGGTAGATTGAATTTTCTTTCCTTGCATGTGATTGCTAGCATGAGATTGGTTATAATGTTGATTGACATTGTGATGCTAGCATGAGATTATGTGTTACTGCTTTAAGATACATGTTTACCTGATTAATTGATTTAGATTGGTATTATGTATCATTAAGTATGAATCAGATCTGATTCCTGATCAGCAGTAAGATGATCATGATCAGAAAAAGATTGGCACAGATTTGCAGTATTGGGTTACTAATGGTTTTGGTAATCAGATATACCTCCTAGAAGAATTCCAGAAAGAGGCAGTACTTCATATGATCAGACAGGTAAGTCAGAACCTAAGATAGATGTGGCAGAAATTCAGATGGAAACACAGTTTCAGAGGTTTCAGTCGTTTCAGCCGCCGGTTCTGAAGGGAAATGAGACGCCAGCAGATTGTGAGAAGTGGCTTGAAGAAATAGAAATGTTATTTGAATTCCTAAATTTCACAGATGAGTGTAGAATTAGGCTTATTGAGAACCAATTGCATGAGGCTGCCCGAAGATGGTGGTTACTCACTAAAGGAGCTTTAGAGCAGAGTCGTCCAGTGATTACGTGGAAGATTTTCAAGTTTGAGTTTTATCAAAGATTTTTCCCCGTGTCATATAGAGAGGACAGAAGTGCAGAATTTGCAAACCTGAGACAAGGTCAGATGAGTATTGATGAATACTTGGCACAGTTCTTCACCTTGTTACGTTTTGCCCCTCTTACGGCTAGAAATGATTATGCTATTTCTAGTCAGTTCATTCAAGGATTGAATCCAGAAATACGTACGTTGGTGAATGTGAAGCAATCAAGTAATTTTGCGGATACCTTGAATAGAGCTAAAAGAGCAGAAACGGTTCTGATAGGACAACAGGGAACATCGTATGTTCTTTCAGAACAGACTGCACAGCAACTGCCTTCCAGAGTAGAGATTGGCAGTCGTAGTGGTAAGGAAAAAGAACCATTGAGAATTCAAAAGAAACAGTTCAAGAAGTTAGGAAGTGATTCCTCTAGTTCTAGCAGTCCTGGTCCGAGCTATACCGGAGTGTATTGCAGGACTTGTGGAGGGAGACACTCCACAGAACAATGTCAGGGAGTGCTTGGGAAGTGCAATATCTGTAAGCAGACGGGACACTTTGCTAAAGTTTGTCCTCAGAAACATTTTCGAAGATCTTAAAGAGCAAAGTCATTGGTGGTAATGACAGAAGAACAGACCCAGAATTCACAACAGGTACTATTCTTTATAATTAGATTGCATATGTATTGATATATACTAATGCATTCCTTAAGATTATCCTTGAATGAGTTGCATGGAGATATGCATTATCTGTTGGGTCTGTATGACTGTAATGTTTATGTACTTGTGTTGCTGATTTGATTGCATTATTGATAATAGTATGCTAAACAAGTACAAAACTCGAGTATAAGATTCAGACCAGATATGGTTGATGAGTAGCGATTTCACAGTAAGGATTCTAGATTTCGAATTCCTTTGATATCTGTGTTGTCTATGACTCGATTGATACAGAAAGAAACAGATAGTATTCTCATGTATTCAGTAGATCTACTGAAATCGAGCCTAGCATTGGCAGATCTGCCTATGGTGTATGAGTGGGCTGATATTTGCCTAGATAAGATGTCAGATTTGTTTTATATCCGACAGATAGATTTTAGAATTGAATTCAGGTCAGATATTGATTGTTAATTTAGAATTCAGTACAGAATGACATTGAATGTATAGAATGATACTGAACGATTAGACAGAATTGAAAGAATTGACAGACTAGAATACTGTTTGAGAATTACAGATGATTGGGTATTCTCTTGAAGATATTTCAGTTCTGATCCTAAATTAATAGCGTTTATGTTCAGAGGTATTCTGAAGATCGTGCTGTGTATATCTATGATATTTGATATGTTAACAGCATTTGATTGATTAAATGGAATATTTGAAGATTTATTGAATATTCAAAGAACCGTGATTATTGTATACAGAAATTAGTCAGGTAGGAATCAGAATTGAAACAGATTGTATTCAGAATATGTGATATCTGCAGTTTGTATACCGATTTATTTGCACAGTTGAGACAGAAATCAGCGACTGTAAACGACACAGGTAACAGATATATCAGAATTAGCAGAAATGTCAGAAAGTCAGAATTGCTGAGTTTTACAGATTTTCTTATTCCCTTATTATGTTATATCTGCTTGCGTATTGTGATTGCTCTAAATCAGTATTTGAGACATCTTATATTGTTTGGGAGCATATTCTAATTGCAGATGAGATATGGCAGATGATTTGGGCACTGTGAAGATTGATCAGTAGTCAGAATTATCAGTATTGCCAGCAATCGTTGTTCTATGAGTTTTCCTAAACTCACTAGATCTGTATAGGTTGTTTTATCTCGAATCTGATTGATATTACTGTGGTTTGCATGTATGTTTGATACAGAATATTGTAAACAGTTGAGATTTGCAACAGTTCAGAAATGTGATATCAGAATGTTTCAGAATTTTATAACAGAATCTGATATCTGTAGTCAGTGCCGAATACCAGGTAGGTATTTCTTCTTTATTTTATATTATTAACTGATTGTTTATACAGAATAGTTCGAATCTGAAAGCACATATAGTGTCAGAAATGCACAGTAGAGAGTTCAGTTTTCATTCAAGTGATTGTGAATGTATGATATTCGAACAGATAGTTGTGATATAGACAAATTAAATCAGTTATAGCAGAAATTGTTCAGAAAGGTTGACAGAAATGGTACTGAATTGTATGAATTGTCAATAGAAGAAGACAGAAAGATAGAAATCAGAAGATTTGTTACAGAATATGTATATTTCTGAATAGAAATGGGATTACATTTCTATGGTTGTCGTAATGATATTACAACCATTTTCTTTAGATTTTGATATGATATGATTATGATTGACAGATTTCTCAATCTATATCTATCAGTTTGTACCAGATTTCGTACAAACAGAACTAGATGACATAGATCGATGTCAAAGAAATGATCAGATGGATTAGAATATTGAATTAGATGATATCAGATTGTGATTTTGATGGAGTGGTACTTGTGATAGACTATATCATAAGCTCTCTTGTGCAGATTTATTACAGATTGGCAGGTAGTCAGAGAGATTGACAGATAGTCAGGGTGTAATACTCAGATATTGGCAGATATTGGTAGGACTTTAGTGCTGGATGTTAGCACTAGTTATCCAGATAGTTTAGCATGAATGGATTTAAGACACCAACGTCGGATGATGACGATTGGTATTTGAAGATTAAGATAATATAGGTCCTTGATTAGGATAAACAGATTGGATAACAATTACTAGTATGGCTTTGTTATAAGCTATAGATTGGTTTATACGAATGTTGTATAGCCAGTATGATGAGATTGATTTTGTCAGAACTAGAGAAGAAGTATTATGACATTATACTTCGTGAATTCTTATTCCAGACTGGAATCAGAGATTTGAGTTTCTGAGTTAAACTCTATGTACATATCTTCTGATATATCTGAATTGATTACTTGCGAGTTCGAGGACGAACTCAGATCTAAGAGGGGGAGAAATGTAAGGCCCGAGATAATAAAGATGATATTATTTTAATCCGAGAGTATGTAATTGGAAACTTTTGGAGTGTTGATTTATATTCCAAGATGTTTGCAATTATTTAGGATTGAAATGGAATTATTTAGGATTGAATTGAATTAAAAAGATTGAGCGGGGCCAATTTGCAAATAGTGAAAAATTGAGGGACTAAAGTGTAATTAATGTATTTTGCATGGGACACTTGGCTTAATTCACCTCTTGAACGTGGCCATGCAATTGATTGATTCACCTCTTCAACGTGGCCATGCAATTGATACATATTATATATATATATATATATATATATATATATATATATATATATATATATATATATATATATATATCATTTCCTCGACAATTTCAAGGCAAAACCGAGAAAAGCTTCATGAAATTCTCAAAACTTGGTTGGTGCGAAAATTGTGATTTTGGTTAATTCGGTTATCAAATTTTAATTCCGGACACAGTATTGTACTCCTCTCGTTGAGAGCTACAACTGGACGTAAGTTTTATGGAGTTCTGTTATCATTTGAAATTATGATATTGCCAGAATTGAATATGATTCAGATATGGTGTTTCTGCTACCGTAGACATTATAGAAATGAAGTCAGATTAAAGAATAGATTGTTTCGGTAATTGTTATGATTTTTGAAAGATATTGACTGAGATTCTATATAAAAATTGTGTTAGTATTCAGAGTATGAATTATATTAACACAGATTATGAAGTCCAGTATTATATTTGTGATGTTCAGATGGACGGGGTTAGTCAGATTGTATTATTATGCCGTCGAAACATCAGTTGATTTATATTGATCAGATTCAGTATTGATTGAGATGGATCAGATTCCGTAATTATTCAGATTGGATTGTAGTGTCGATGATATGACTCAGATTGTATTATGTTCAGACATTGATCAGATTTTGTACTGAATTGGGTATTGATCAGAACAGATTGTGTTTTAGGCTGCACATTGATACAGTGTATTTATTCTTGTCATTTCAGATTGAAGATGGACAGACTGGACTTCGAGACTTCGTCTTCCTCAGACGGGGAAGTTAAAGGTATAATTCATGTGATATCTGGGAAGATATAACTCAAATCAGATCTTATTTGAGTTTCCCAATAAAATCACATACTAGACTATTATTTATGTTTTGATATGATTGTTTATAGATTTGTTTATAGAACTTATATACAAATCTTGCTATGCTTTGTTTACAGATCTTGTGGCATTGCATTAGAATGATTATGTTTGTTTACAGATTGTGTATTCATGCATTAAGATAGGACAGTCTGGAGATCAGGCAGGACTTCTAGATGTTCGGCGATATCTCAGCTTAGGGGAAGATCACCGCCCCTATTGTAGATGCGGATACAGATCAGGCCGAAGTCTAGGAATAAGACGTACAGCACCTCGATTGGGAGGGTAGGTGACAGACAATGACGTCTTATTCACATCGGGATCCCTAGAGTTATAGATCGAGTCAAGTCTAGACATGATTTGATTAGAACTGCATGCTTATATGGATGTGGCTCCTAGATCATGGGACCCATCATTACTGCTTTCAGTTGGATTAGCATGTTTTATGATTAAGATTGTTTATATGCATGTTTATCTGAATTGAGTTGCATGCTTATTTGATTAATTTCATAGACTATGAAATAGATTGTTTCTATACATGATAGCATGTTTTACGATTTAGTTTGTTTATATACATGCTTACCATGTTTTATACTGGGATTTATTCTCACCGGAGTTATCCGGCTGTTGTCTTGTTTTGTATGTGTGCCATGACAACAGGTGGGGCTGGATCAGGGTCGAGATGACGATGAGGGAAGACGAGTTAGCGTGGTGATTCCGGACTTGTAGCAGACTTGGTTTATTACTTGAATTTAGTAACTGAACCTTAGACCTAGTTGTACAGTATTGTACTTTTGATACTGAAATATAGTTTTTATACAGAGATGTGTATTATTTAGATTCCATTACCTTCCGCAGATGCATTTTAAAAAGAAAAATTTTTAGACCCTGTTTATCAGAACTGATAATTAAATCCCAACGATGATTAAGAAAATGATCAGCGTCCGGGTCCCCACATATTGGGTCTCCCGTTGTTTACCAAGGTAAAGACATCTGGGTTCAGCCCGTTGATGAACTGATCAGCCACTGACTCGTCATTCCTAGCCACATGCGGTGCAAATCGAAGCAACGCAGAAAATTTAGCAACATACTCCTCGATGTTCCACTGTCCCTGCCTCAGATTCGCAAATTCAGCCCCATAATCTTTTTGGTAGGAAACGGGAAAGAAGCGCTGATAGAACTCATCTTTGAAGACTTTCCACGTAATGTCAATACCTCGGTGCTCCAAAGCTCTCTTCGTAGTCAACCACCAGCTCTTTGCAACCTCTTGCAGCTGATGCCCTATCAATTTCACACGTCGCTCATCAGTTTATGCCAAAGAACTCAAACAACATCTCGCTATTATCAAGCCAGCTCTCGCACTCTACTGCACTCTCTGTGCCCTTCAGCGTAGGAGGATGGAAAGACTGAAACCTCTTCAGTAAGGTCTCCATCGGCGTAGCGGTAACATCCATCTGTGCACCTGATGTGCTACCCTGCTCTGGTTGTGGCTATAAGTTAAGGCGGCATAAATCTGATTATAAACTGATTAGTACACAATCAATATCATCTGTCTCAAGCCTCTCTCTGATCATAAACATCTGATCAAGAATCGGTTCTGATTCAGGCTTGACAAGTATATGCTGTAAATCAACTCAGATAATGCAACAACATATACTAGGGAAAGCAATAAATCATGCTAGCACATCAAAAGCAAGGAGATGACTCGATCTACCCCGCTTATTCTATTCTATCTCAGTCTACAGAACCTACGGCTCTGATACCACCTATTGTGGGGACCCGGGCTCTAACTCAATTCTTTTGGGATTATTGGATCTTTGCTCGAAAATGTGGGTCAAAATTTTTCTTTAACATTAATTCAAATGTATATTAAAGCATAACATGTCTTTATAATAATTTAACAACATCAGGTACATACAAGTCTGTTTAGTACAATCATACACTAGTGTTCAAATCCCGCTACAAATATAAGTAGTACAAGTCTAAAGGAAAACACTAGAAATCTTCAATGCCCGAGATCTCCACGCTATCGTCAATCTCTCATCTAGCTCGAGACCCAGATCCTGCCCCACCTGTTGCCATGCACACATACAGACACGACAACAGCCGGATAACTCCGGTGAGAACAAATCCAAGTATAAAACATGTATGCATGCAATGTAATAATCATGTACAAAAGCATAGCATATATCAATTAGCATGAATTAAAATCTAAACATGTAAAGGATACAAATCTGTATTCAACATCTAGTTATTGACTCGATTCATTTCTACTCTAGGGATCCCGGTGTGAATAAGACGGTCTGTCACCTACCCAACCACTCGGGGTGACGGTACGTCTTATTCCTAGACTTCGGTCAAACTGTATCGAGGGTCTACACATAGAGAAATCTACTACTATGCGTCGATACACGGAAACGTCTAGTTTTGGCCGATCTGCCAATATCT